>NC_045152.1:23741118-23758618 GCF_900700415.2 Clupea harengus
GTAGGTGTGTGTGTGTGTGTGCGTGTGTGCGTGTGTGTGTGTGTGTGTGTGTGTGTGTGGTTTGTGTGTCTGTGTGTTCTTAGCTTAAAGAACAAGGACAGAACACAGCAATACTTCTTTACATGTTGAAAGACCAGCTTCCTCTTCTCTCTCTCTCTTTTTGCCGTCTCCTTCTCTCTACCTCTTCTTCTCTCCCTCTTCCTTTCCCTCCAGTCTTTTTAGTTCCCCACTGCTCTGCCTTCCTCCAATTACCACAATTCAAATTCAAATCTGCTTTATTGGCATGACAGGAGTATTTCCAAAGCGGCACATGCTCCAAGACAGGGTGAGACAATAAGGCAATCCACTATCACCACCCACCCACCCACTAACTGCCAACTCAGTTCCTTTAGTCACAGACTTCTTTTTTTTTAGGTGGGGGGTGTTGGTAGGTCTTCACCCCATGCCAACTCTTACCACAAAGGCCCAGTGAATGTGTACCGCCCTACATTGGTAGGGAGAGAAATACAGAAGTGTGACTCGTCTCATAAATTCTTCAGAGCATCTTCATCGCTCCTGGCATCTGCCGTTTGGAGTGAGACAGTATGGAACTTCCTCCCTCTGTTTTGGAAGCACTTTCTTTCCTCTCCTATCGTCCTTTCACACAGACACACAGACACACATACGCGGCACACCACGCACACTCACATACTGTATGTACAATGATGCATATGTGAATAACACTTCCTTCTCCCTCTGCGTCTCACACAACAATCACCTATCCACCTAAACACCTGTGTGCCTGCACATACACACATAATCAAACGCACAGACACACACACACACACACACACACACACACACACACACACACACACACACACACACACACACACACACACACACACACACACACACACATATACACACCCAAACACACACAGACACACAGACACAAACACTCAGACACACAGACACACATATAAACACACACACACAGTGTACAAGCACCTCTCCCTCTAGTGTTACTCCAGCGTTGTGCCCTAGATAACAAAAGAACTGTGAATGTGTGCACACCACAAACCATTAAGGTCATCAGATGAACAGGAACCGTCTCAACAAGGTTCAGTATTTTTAATTCACACTCATCAACACTTTCTGTCTTTTTATCTCCTGCGCACACACGGTAAAGCACCGAGAAACAAAAAAAAAACAGAAAGACTTGGGAAGTAGGAAGAAGATATTGCACGAGATTGCAGCTAGAAGGAGATAGCTAGGCAGAAAGAAGAGGAGACGTTCTAACGCACTTGTGAATGTTATGGGAATACACAGGACAACCTTGTCGTGCAAGTAAAAGCTCTTTTGACAGCAGAATTTGAGGAAAACGGCAGCATTTAAGAAGAGAGGGATGAGAGAGGGGGGGAGGGGGGATGAAATGAAAGCGCGACTACACTCCTGTAATATGCTGATTCCAGTGTGGAGCCACTTTGGCAGTACCGGCAATCTGTCATGCCAATAAAGCACCTTTGAGCAGAATTTTGAGATAGAGAGAGAGAGAGAGAGAGATAGATAGAGAGAGAGAGGACAAAGAGAAAGAGAAGAGAGAAAGACTATTCTGGAGAGAGGAGAAAGGAGCAGGTGACTCACTAATAGGAAGCACAGATACAGCACTCAGAAGAATCAACACACACATTCATAAGCTTTGCACTGAAGGCATGAAGCTGCAGTATTATTTCTCTTCATGAAGGGTGTGCCGCTCTGTCTCACACACACACGCTCTGTCTCACACACACACACACACACAAAACAAAAATCAATGCAATTTCAGCTCCAAACTTTCTCTCATTCTCCCGCCTCTGTGTGGCCTCCACCAGCCTCCCCAGGCCTGAAACGCAGAACAACAAGCTATCATAGCAGAGCTGTTTTCACACAGATATGCTGACTGGACTCTTCTCCACTTTTTTACGTTTTTGACAGCAACTGAATCAGCCCCCTCTCCCAAAGACTGCATAGCATCCACAGCTCACGATGGGTGTCTTACACACGCAAACAGACACACACACACGCGCACACACACACACACACACACACACACACACACACACACACACACACACACACACACACACACACACACACACACACACACACACACACACCCACACACACACACACACAAACATACACATTACTTCCTCTCCCACACTGTGGCTACACACCGGCTCACCAGCTGTGACACGCTGACTAACTTCTGGCACCTCTCTTCGTCTCTATCCCCCCTCCCTCTCTATCTCTCTCTCTCTGTCTGTCTCTATCCCCCCTCTCCCTCTCTATCTCTCTCTCTTCGTCTCTATCCCCCCTCCCTCTCTATCTCTCTCTCTGTCTCAAGTTCATATTTAAATTGAGCATGGATGAACGTGCTCAGACTAGATGGTCAGTATTGGCGACTACACCATCCATCACCCACATACTCTGATATAGAAATACTGATAAGCTTCAGTAAACACGCTAAAAAAAAAAAACATTTCCAAAACCCTCCCATTATCTTCTCTTTAAAAACGCTTTATATACATAATTCAACCACACCATTTTCCTCTTCTGTCTTCTCCTCCCCCCCCCCTCCCCCCCTCTGTTCCTCCTCCCTCTGTTTGATCTCTGCTCCCTTTCTCAACACTCTCACTACATCTGAGCTGAATTCCTAATTAAAAGAAATCAATTTCTCACCGATTCTAAAAATATCTGAAGTACTGTGTCATCACACATGACAAGCGTGCGCATGCACACATCACACACACACACACACACACACACACACACGCGCGCACACACACACAGACAGAGACACGCTCGTAGGCACATACACACACACACACACAAACAAACAAATCACTTTGGTTACTGTCTGTGACAAGACTGGGACGACAGTCTTGAAGCTCCATTCATTTTGCATCCAGTGACACAAGCTGATGGCGCCGTTGAGCCACAGATATGCTGCAATCCTTTTTCTTCCAATGCAGGTGAAGAGGAGCGCTTGACCACAGCCTCAAGAGAGACTCACCAGCTGTTCTGACATCTGCTCGTCATTGATGCTCCTTCTTCACACACACACGATACAGATACATACACACACAGAGGCACACATACAGAGACACACACACACACACACACACACACACACACACACACAGCACACACACAGACAAAGGAGTCCATCCTCTCTTAAAATGAATATATCCCATGGCCACCTAACTGTTCATGATGTAGCTTTCTCTGCAAATTAGGGCTGGAGCTGTTGCTCTGAAATGTCTTGCCTGGAGGTGAGCTCGGGAAATATGCACAAGCAGTGGAGAGACAGGGGGGAAGAGGCGCACTGTTGCATCTGTGGCTTTAAGGCTCCGGGAGGTTGTCTGGTTATCAGAGGCATAAATAAAACCCCTGCAGTAACTTTATTTGTGCCACTGAGAGTCACACACGTCAATCCATTACATAGTCTGACACGCACGGAACTGATAAACGCTTCGCCAGCCCCTCTTCGCCTTTAGAAGGGAGAAGGGATAGAGGCCCCGTCCATGGATTCTCATTTTGAATTATTCCTCTTATTATCTGAAGAGCGATGCGTTTGCATTTGGAGGGGGGGGGGGAGACCAACTGGTGGATGTTTGTTTTATTTGTGTGTTCAGCGTGGTCAATATGTCCGGGGTCAGTCCTCCTCAATCTGCTCGCCGTCGGAGGAGTAGGAGGAGGAAGGGATGGCTGAAGGAGGAGGGCGTGCTGGAGAGGAGAGGATGCTTGACTCCATAATCAGCATGAAACCGTTGTGCTGACTGACTTGTGTTTAAAACAGAGGATGGGAGTTTTTTTTATTGTCGTAGCGAATACGCACATTGTGTTTCGTTTTTTTTTTCCTCTTGGTCTATTTTAAGTCTTTGCTGCCTGCATCCTCGGGGCCCCCTCCATTTTCCTCTCAGTTCTCTTTTCCGAATCAGTGGCTATTTTCTGTCCCGGTCTGCTGTTCAAAGCCGCTTGTTCTTCCCTCGGTCCCTAAATACCTCGGTCCTTCATCCGCTCACTCGCCTCGCGTCAGTTTGCTGTCCATCGTCCAGGGCTTCACTTTGCCCCCCGTCCCCTCATCCTCTACTTCTCTGCCTCGCTCGCCCCCTCGTTTCTGTCCCTCTGCCAAACTGCCCCTTTGTCCTCCCTCTCTATATGGAGCTCTGCTTCTCCGTTTTTCTCTCAATCACTCTCTCCGCGATGCTAATTCAAATTGGCTGGATTGGTAGGGCCGCGCTCTTCCAATAATGCCAAAAGCACTTACAAGAGCATAATCAATCTTCTCTCTCCCTCTCTATCTCTCTCTCTCTCTCTCTCTCTCTCTCTCTTTCTCTCATGCATGCTCTCACTGTCTCCCTCGCTTTCTAATCCTATCTTTCTCCCCAAACGCAGTCCCTCTTGCTGTCTTTTGAAGTCTGCACCACTTCTCTCTCTCTCTCTCTCTCTCATCCCTCTCTCTATCCCTCCCTCTGTGTCTGTGGCTTTTCTCCAAGTCACTACTACAGTCTCCAGTACACCCTGCTGACTCATAGGACTACACGACTTCATCCCTCTTGGAGCCCCAAAATGTCCCTTTACACTCCTCCACTCACCTCTGTCTTTCTTTCTCTATCTCTCTCTCTCTCTCTCTCTCCATCTCTCTCTCCATCTCCCTCTCTGTCTCTCTGTCTCTGTCTGTCTCTCTCTCTCTCCATCTCTCTCTCTCCCTCTCTCTCTCTCCCTCTCCCTCTTTCCATCTCTCTCTCTGTTTTTTTTTCTCCATCTCTCTCTTGCTCTTGCTCTCTCTCTCACTCTCCCTCTCTCCATATCTTTCTCTCTCCATCTCTCTCTCTCTCTCTGTCTATCTCTCTCCCTCTCCCTCTGCCTCGCTCGCACGTGCTCTCTGTCTCCCTCCTATCTCTCTCTTTCTCTTGACAGGCGTCAGCTGCCCTGTCGGGCTGAGAATGAAAGGTGGGGAGATAGAGAGCGGCTAAGGCACAGAAACAGGGCAAGGCAAGAGGAGGCTGAATGAGAGCGATAGAAAGAGGGGGGGGGGGGGGGATGGAGAGAAGTACTTCTAATTCAACAAGACAAGCTGTGTTTCCGTGGAAACGAGGTTTCCATCGAAATGGTCCTGTTGGAGAATATATCCCCTCAAATTCACTTGACACCGAGGCACACATGCACATGTTTTAACACGCGCAAACGGGCGCACACACACGCACACACACACACACACACACACACACACACACACACACACACACACAAACACACACACACACACACACCCCTACAAACATACACCTGAGGCCGATCACAATTGTGTGCTGTAATGAGACCCAAAACATTCTCTCTCTGCAACCTCAGCTCTTTCAAAATGCCATTCCAAGCACCAATAACACATGATAGATCAATACGAATGCACTGGATCAGATAAGATAACCCAAATACTGTGCCTTTATCTGAGCTGATGGAAAAACAATGCAGATGCTGCCTCTTCACCTGTGAGCACATGCAAGCACGCGCGCACGTACGCACTCGCACACATCAGACCAGACACAGGGCTAATCATAATGTAGGCCAATGCAGGGACCTCTTCAAAACCATTCCAGATGACTACTGTCAAATTACTGTGGGGCTTTGTCCACCAGCTGCTGTCGAATTCACTACATCCTACACACAATGCCAAAGTAAAGCCTGTCGGCTGTGGGGCTCAAGCCAAACAACCTGAACTGAGTCCTTAACTGAAACAACACAAATAGACAGAGGGCTCTACTCCTTCGCCTGGAAGAGACGGCTTTTGTTTCATGCCCTAGTTGTCTTTTTTTTGTCTTCATCATGACCAAATAAACTTCAGCGTAAGTGAGGTATTGTCTCTGCATTCTTTTCTTTTACAGTTAAGTGCTCTATCAAGATGACCGGAGGCCTTGTGCTACATGAGGAAGAGTGCTGAGGAAGACTGCTGGGAGGAGGAGTGGTGAGGAAGAGTGGTGAGGAAGAGTGGTGACAGGTGTGTGGCACAGAGAGACAGACAGACTAAGGAGGGAGGGAGGGAGGGAGGGAGGAGATGCGGAGAGCAAATCTGGCAAAAGGAGGAGGTGTGTGCACCTCACATTTAAACTGGTGACGCTTGTTTGTTGTTTACTTGTGTCCCTGAGCATGCTCTCCCCGCTGGAGGTGTTTTTCCCCAATGCTCTGCTCCCGCCGAGCCCCTTTGACTTAAGAGCTCAGGCTGCACCACAGCACTCAGCTTTGAGGATGCAGACGGAAGCTGAATCAACACTATACTCATGTCAAATACAACAGATTCACTTCTGTGTGTATCTGCCCTTCTTCTAGGCGCAAGTGCTCAGTGTGAACAGGACATTTCATTATCATTATTTCAGTGTCCTCTCAGCACATTGCAAAGCATTAGAGAGGTGTGTGTGTGTGTGTGTGTGTGTGTGTGTGTGTGTGTGTGTGTGTGTGTGTGCGTGATAAAAATGTGGTAAAAGCGTGTGTGGATTTGTGTCTGTGAAGAAACGTATGTGTGTGTGTGTGTGTGTGTGTGTGTTTGTGACTGGTGGGAGAACTACGTGTGTTGTGTACATGTGTGTGTGCTGTAACCAACGCAAATAAATCAATAACAGATCTTAATAAATCAATAACAGAACTAAATCTTATTATTATCTTGTTTTATCGATTAATGCGAGTCACAAAATCAGACTGCTTTTCACTCCCATTAGACAGCGTGGGGAGAGAACAGATTTGATCCAATCACGTTTCATTCCCTGTGAAGCTTCGGTCTAAGTGCCGCCCTCCAAAGCCTTCACCACGTCCGCAGTAGTGGCAAAGAATAGAACATCTAAATGTGGTTGTCAGACACATCATGGTGATTAGCTAATCAAATAGTTCTATTTCTGCAAGAAGGGCGTAATCTATCAGAAACATGAGTGGCTCTCTGGGTTTGTTTGACAGCCTTTAACGTGACGGTAAATGGCAGCAACCTTAAGAAGGGTACGTCCCTTCACTGGGACACTTCTTCTGAAAAATAAACAATTTATAGAATTCATCTCACCTCGTAGTGCCATTGCTATAACTTCTGCCATAACTTGTAGTAGGGGTTATGCAAGACATATGGTTTCACAGCGACCTAGCTACAGTAAACAATGCATTTCTGTAGTCTTTTCGATGTTAGAAGGCTTGAAAATTGTGCGTTTAAAAACGCAGAAAGTTTCTGTCTTCAGTTCATGTCTTTAGTTTCACATCCATGGTTGCTAAGCAGGACAGTTTGACAGTAGTTGATTGTATCAAATTAGAATAAAGTGGTGTCAAGCACGGTCATGTTGCAAAGTTGCAGCCAAGACTATGGCAGACATTATCTATTCATGTTGAATGTAGTTGCCCACCCCAGGATGACATTTTGTCAACCTAGATGTACATTATATAGGCTACAATATATTTGTGCTTGTAACATTTTGTTATTGGATTGTTATTGAAACATGCGCTGGTAAGTTTCAAATATGTCAGGTAAAATAAAAAGTATTTCTGGACACCAGGCCAGCATGAAAAAAATCCTAGCGGAAAACATTGGAGTGTGTGGGTGCGCGCGGTGTGTATGAGAGAGAGTCTGTCTTTGCACTAATTGAGTAGAGCAGGGGAGGGGCGCAGTTTACATTCATCACAGAGGCTCGCTTTGTCTCCTCGGAGTGAACGAGGGAGGAGAGGCGAGCTGAGGGAAAGGGAGAGAGAGGAGGGGAGGGAGGGATGGGAGGATGGAGAGCTCTTTCAGTGTGGGTGAGCTTCTGCTATTTTTCACAAGCCAGAGGGTTGCTCTGGAATGAAACTATGGCAACTGCCAGCAATGGACTTATAAGGTTTGGGCAGACAGTTGTGTGTGTCTGTGTGTCTGTGTGTCTGTGTGTCTGAGTGTCTGAGTGTCTGAGTGTCTGAGTGTCTGTGTGTCTGTGTGTCTGTGTGTCTGTGTGTCTCTGTGTCTGAGTGTCTGTGTGTCTGTGTGTCTCTGTGTCTGAGTGTCTGTGTGTCTGTGTGTCTGTGTGTCTGAGTGTCTGTGTGTCTGTGTGTCTGTGTGTCTGAGTGTCTGAGTGTCTGTGTGTCTGTGTGTCTGTGTGTCTGTGTGTCTGTGTGTCTGTGTGTCTGTGTGTCTGTGTGTCTGTGTGTCTGTGTGTCTGTGTGTCTATGTGTCTGAGTGTCTGTGTCTGTGTGTCTGAGTGTCTGTGTGTCTGTATGTCAGTGTGTCTGTGTGTCTGAGTGTCTGAGTGTCTGTGTGTCTGTGTGTCTGAGTGTCTGTGTGTCTGTGTGTCTGTGTGTCTGTGTGTCTGTGTGTCTGTGTGTCTGTGTGTCTGTGTGTCTGTGTGTCTGTGTGTCTGTGTGTCTGTGTGTCTGTGTGTCTGTGTGTCTGAGTGTCTGTGTGTTTCTGTGTCTGAGTGTCTGAGTGTCTGTGTCAAAGTGTACCTGGCTCACAGTTTCAGGTCATGCTAGCGCAGGTCAGGTCAGATGTGACTGAAACAGCACACTACAGGATGTATGCTGATGTGCAAACAAGGATGGGAGTGCTCTTGCTGATATAAATACTTACGCTTAGTGTGTGAGTTTGTGTGTGTGTGTGTGTATGTGTGTGTGTGTGTGTCTGTGTGTGTGTGTGTGTGTGTGTGTGTGTGTGTGTGTGTGTGTGTGTGTGTGTGTGTGTGTGTGCAATGGCGGCGCCAGAGATTTTTTTCTGCAGGTGCTATGGGGGTGCTCAGCGTTTTACCGAGGGTGCTATGAAATTAGGGTGATGGCATACGTGTCACATGGTTCTCTACTACAACCCCTCCCCACCATATCGTCATATCTGTTTACATGTTTGCTCTCTCATGACAAAATGCATGCAGCATGTTATAGATTCCGCAATCCCAAATACTTCACTTACTTCAGTGGGGGTTAATGTTGGCGCCAGATGACCACCAGGTCACCACTACCATGTCTGACAAATTAAACATAAATAGTTCGATACATTTAAACTAAAGGGGGCAAATTAGAATAGCAGATAGAATGAACCAAAACAGTCAAAGAGTCAGAAATGCTTTCACAATCAATAAAAACATAGAAGCTTGTGTATACCTGGCTAGCACAGACAGACTGCTCATCCTAGGCTAGAATCTCTGATTTTTTAAGGCGGATCCCGAAAAATCCCCAAAAGAGACTACATTTATTAATGTTACACAACAAGACCGTTCCACCTTAAATCTTAAACGGTGTAAAGATGCAGGCCACTTTTAAAAGTGAATGAAACAAAACAGTAGGCACTCAAAACCACAATAATCAGAGCTAGATCATTGTATCATTGTACAATACAACTCTTAAAGAACAGGCAAAAATGCAAACAAAACTATGCTGGAAAAGCAAAATCCGGGCAAGCCAGCAGACCAGGTGTAGCATGGCTAGCACCCTCAGTAGAGGTGTAGGGTTGATCTCTTTGACCACGACGTTCCTCTTCTTCTAAATCAGATTCAGATACCCCTTGCATTTCTTCTTCTTCTTCAACGTCACATGATTCTTCTACTCGTGGAATTTTGGGTATCATAAACCGATGCATTATTGTGAATTTGTTGATACTACCGTTTGACTTTGACAGTGCACTAGCTCTTTCTCCTTCAATCGTCAGGAAACGTCAACGTTCACGCATGCGACGTGGCTGTGTCGTGCTACGTGAACAATCTGTTCATTTCAATCTGTTATTATTTTCTTTTGTGATTGAAATATTATTATCACACAATAAATAAAATAAAATTAAATTAAATTAAATTAAATTAAATTAAATAACAATAATAAATAAACCATTATTTTCTTGGGGGTGCTATGGGGGTGCTATGGCTAATCCAGGAGGAGCTATAGCACCCCCTAGCCCCCCCCCTGGCGCCGCCCCTGTGTGTGTGTGTGTGTGTGTGTGTGTGTGTGTGTGTGTGTGAGAATGTGTGTGTGAGTGTGAGGGTGAATAGGAGTGTTTGGTTACACAGTACATTATAGGCTGTGTGTGTGTGTGAGAATGAATGCGTGTCCATGCATGTGAGTCTGAGTGTGTGTGTGTATGTGTGTGTGAGTCTGAGTGTGTGTGTGTGCACATACACCGTAGACGTGTGTAAGTTCACGCGTCTGTGCTCGCATGTGTGTCCAGCAGCATGTGGCATTTTTGTGCGGCGCCAGCTTGGCACGGTGCTCACGGGTAATTGACTGAGCACATCTTGAGGTCCTCACTCAGGCCTTCCATCTTTCACACCCTCCCTCCCTCCCTCCCCGTCCTCTCCCCTCCCACTCCCCATGAGCCCCCGTGATCTTTGTCCTGTGCAGGAAGCAGAAGAGAAGATGAGGGGATGAGAAGGGGGTGGTCAGGACAGCGGAAGGGCAAATGAGAGAAAATGAAGACAGTGAGATTGACGGAGAGAGGGAGAGAGAGAGAAGATAGGGGAGGGAGAGAGAGAGAGAGCGAGAGAGAGAGAGAGAGAGAAAGAAAGGAGGAGAACTCAGTAACATTCAGGAGGTAGACATGGACCAGACAGGATATGGGACTCGGAGAGAGACGGAACTCTGGGAAGAGCAGAGGGAGTGTGTTGAAGGGAGAGGTAGGAAGTGAGAGTGGTCAGGGACATTGGGAAGGGCAGACGCCGATGCCCTGGTGGCAAGGGCGTGGGCACGGTGATAAAGGTGCTGGAACCACCGAAGCTTCCCCCCTGCCTATGAATAGATAAGACTCCATTGGCTCCATTCAGGGCAGCAGAGCAGAGGTGCCCGCCAGATAAGGCCAGCCAGGTCTCTGTAGGACACACCAACACACAGAGGGACAGAAAGAGGGAGACAGGGAGAGACAGGGAGAGAAAGACATAGGAGAGACAGAGAGAGAGAAAGACATGGGAGAAATGAAAGGGGGAGACAAAGAATGAAGTAGAGAGGTAAAGAGGAAGAGGAAGGCAGAGGAGGAAACAGGGAGGCAGATGGAAAAGAGGACAGAGGGGGAGGAAGGGGCAGATATGCACCTGTACAGCTGGCGGAAATCTGTCTGCCCCTGAGAGCTGCCAAGACCACCACCGCCACCAGCACTCATATGGAGACGGGGGGAGAGACAGAGCACAGAGACAGGTAGATGGAGAGAGAGAAAGAGAGAGAGAGAGAAACAGAGCACAGAGACAAGTAGATGGAGAGAGAGAGAGAAACAGAGCACAGAGACAGATAGATGGCGAGAGAGAGAGAGAGAGAGAGCGCAGAGACATAGATGGAGATCAGAGGGGAAAAAGACAAGATGAGGAGAGAGGAGGAATGGAATGGAAATGAAGGTTAGAACAAGAATCAGGACAGACAGACAGACAAGAGGAAGGAGGGGTGGATAATAGAGAATGAAGTAAAGGTATACGTAGATAAACAGACCAGAGAGGCAAGAGGCTTAACCAAACAGGGAGGAGGAAAGGGGACAGTCCCAGAATGGAGACGGAGAGAGAGCAAAAAGGAGGGATGGAGAGAGACGGAGAGGGAGGGAAAGACTGTAAAAAGTTTAGCAGAGTTAATAAACGTCCACAGTCTAAATGGGCAGAGAGAGAGTGAGTGGAAGGCGAGGGGAAATAGGACATGTATATTTAGGTCTCTCTCTCTCTCTCTTTCTCTCTTTCTCTCTCTCTCTCTCTCTCTCTCTCTCTCTCTCCCTCTCTCTCTCCCTCCCTCCAAAGGGGAACACACATGCCGAACTGTCATTTTTTCCTAAACCAGGACAAAGAATGGAGGGAGGAAGACAAAGGAAGAGGCCAAAGGAGGAGGCCAAAGGAGTGAGAAACTGAGAAAACGGAGAAAATGAGGAGCAGAAGCATCACAGGCGGATGGTGTGTGTGTGTGTGTGTGTGTGTGTGTCCATGCAAGTGCGTGTGTGAGTGTGTGTGTGTGCATGCGTGTGCGTGTGCATGTGTGTGTGCGTGTGCGTGTGTGTGTGAATGTGTGTGTATGTCTATATGAATGTGTGTGTGTGTGTGTGTCATGTGTATGTGTGTGTGTGTGTGTGTGTGTGTGTGTGTGTGTGTGTGTGTGTGTGTGTGTGTGTGTGTGAATGCGTGTGCGCTCATGTGTATGTGTGTATGAATGTGTGTGTATGTATGTATGTGTGTGTGTGTGTGTGTGTGTGTGTGTGTGTGTGTGTGTGTGTGTGTGTGTGTGTGTGTGTGTGTGTGTGTGTGTAAGTAATTGGTTTTGTGGGTGTCGGTGTAAGGTAGTACAGTCTTCTATAAGGAACAGCAGAAAGCGAGGCAGAGAGTTGGCAGTGGCTGCTCTATTCCACACTTTAATGTCCTTATCGGTTCCAAATGGTGGTAATTGTGCCAGTGTTTCACAGAGATGTGCTTCCGTGGTGCAGAACAGCACATTACAATAATGGAGCACAGGACCCCTCTGATTAGCCAAACAAAAGGTGCTATTGTCCTGGCCTTCATGCTGCATATTAATGGGTCCTGAAAAAGCAACCCAACAGGCCGGAGAGAGACGAGAGGAAAAAAAACGAGAACAAGCCTTGGGGGAACGGGACATTTGTTCACTTGTGCGCTCCTTCCAGGGAGAAATTGACCCCCCCTCCTCAATCCCAGCCCAAGGGAAATGAGTGGCTGGATGTCCACTGTCCAGATCAAAAGCACAGAACATACACAAAGCACACATACATACACACACACACAAACACACTGTGGCCGGGGGCATAATCGGTCCCTGTGAATTCGTCACTGCACTGTGATTAAATGCTGCGATCGCCTCTGCACTCCCTGTCTCTCCCGCCCGCATGACAATTATCCCCCCAACTCCCGTTCAAGCACCACCGCACGCTCCACTTCCTCCCTCCACACCCCAAGCCCCCCCCCAAACCCCCACCCCCTTGTTCTGTTCTTATTTATTACCCCCCACCACCACCCCCCGCTCTGAAATGGCCCACCACCAGCTAATTAGTGCCACTGTGGTCACTTTACCAGCAGGATGCCAGCTGCAACCCACAGACTGCAGCACTGCTGCAACCACTGCTGATGTTGATGCCACCCAACTTCTGATACGGAGGCTGATTCTGGATCAGCTCTGGCCCTTGTCGGGCCCGGAGACGTTCCAAAGTCAGGAAGTGTGCTTGGGGGAAGGGTGAGCCGGAACAAGTGGCTTTTTGATGTCGAGGTGAAAAGGTGAGGCTGCTGAAAGCCCCGCACTGCCCCCTAAGCGCCCCTGCGCCCCCCCCCCCCCCCCCATCCCGCCTCCGGGGGCGAGGCGTGCTGGATCAGATCTCTTTAGACGGGCAGGTGTGTGTGTGTGTGTGTGTGTGTGTGTGTCTGCCCTTATGTACTTCCAGAGAGAGGCATTCAGGTTGGGCACGGAGCGGAGGCGGCAGCGGAGCAGGAGCCAGAGAGGACGTCACTCTCCGTACACCAAATCGCTTCTGCTTCAAAGCACCTTTAGGCGGGCGGGCGGGCGGCCCGGGGGAGAGGGAATCATCGGAGTGCCTTTCATGGCGCGCACTAATCGCCATTGTTATCGTTCGCCGTTCGGCGGCACCGCCGTTCCAGCAGCCGCGGCGCGCCGGCATGAATGGTGTCAAAACAGATTTTCACATCTTCACGCGAGCGCAGAGTGCCGCTCCTCTTACTCACTTCCTTAGACTGCGAGGATGCAGATATAAAGCCACCCGCAGTCTGTGCCCCAATCTCTCTTGCTCTCTGTCTCTCTATCTCGCTACACACACACACACACACACATTCGCTTACACTCTCTTTCCTCGCTCTATCATTTCTTAAGAATATCTTCGCCCAACAACCTCCTCTCCACATTCACCCCTCCCCTCCCCTCTCCTCCTCTCCTCCTCTCCTCCTCTCCTCCTTCCTCCTCCCTCCTTCCATCCAGCGGTAATGCACCTGCTCTCTTGCTCTTCCTCCACTTCTCTCCCCTTCGTCTCTTTTCATTGACACAGATGGGAAGGCTTCTAGTCCCCATCCATCTCCCTCCTCTCCTCCCCTTGCCCCCTTAATCCACCCCCCAACCCCCCACCCCCAAATATGCCCCCTCCTCCAAGTGTGAGGAGACGAAGCCACCTGCTTCTCTCGCCCTCCTCGCCCTCCCTTCTTAGTCTGCGCCTCTTTTTTTTTACTTCTCCCTCGGGAAAGTAAGCAATGGATGTTGCCTTGCCAACTGAAGCTTCTGGTTTTATGTGTGCGTGTAGGGCTGTGTGTTTGGTTGTTTGTCTAAAAGTGTGTGTGTTTGGCTGACAGAGTGAAGGTGAGTGGACACACATCATACCTTTGTCCTCTCTGCCTCAGATACAAATGCCTAGACTACTCCATAATATCTTTTTCCCTCACACCACCTCTTTCTTTTGCTCTCTCCCTTTCTCCCTCTCTCTCTCTCTCTCCCCCTATATCTCTCTCTCTCCCCCCTATATGTCTATCTCTCTCTCTCTCTCTCTCTCTCTCTCTCTCTCTCTCTCTGTTCAGCCCTCCACTCCCTGTCCACGACCCTCTCACCACACCTCATCCCAGAAGAAACCCCACCGCCACCCCCCAAAACAGCACCCAGTTCCACCCAGCTACACCCCGGCAGACCTCCCACCACCAAAACTCATTTTCCACCAATTTACTCCGACCATTCGCTAAGCAAAAACAAGAGCCGCTTAGAGTCAGGTCCAAGAGCACAACGTGTGAATGCGATTTCGGCAACATTATTTCCCATCCTCTCCTGGTGTGCTTCTTTGCAATGAGGTGTAATAGGGGGATTTCTGCAGAGGAACATGGGCTTGGCTCCTGGCCTAGGGAATCCATTATCCCGCTCTCTGCAAACAAAAGCCCCCCTCGTGTTTCTTGCCACACTGAGGGCACGTGTGTTTAATGAATTATACATACCCACTGCGTGCTAGCACTTTTCTTTAGGGGTGGGGGCTTTATGAGGAAGAGAACACACACATAAATCTTCACGGTGGCGGCAGACCCCTGGCTGTATGCACGGCTGAGATTTACCGATGTGGCGGGTTAGCGGCCTTCGCAGGTTAATGGGAGGAAGGGCGAGAGGGCCACTGAATGGCTTTGGAGCTGCCGGCGCAGCAGCGTGTGCCCGGAGTGAGCCGCTGTGTTGACTGCATGTTCTCTCCCACAGGTGAAAGGTGTGTGTGTATGGATTAGTGTGCCTAGGGGAGGGGAGGCAGTGAAGGGGGAAGGATTCAAACACACACTTCCTCTCAACTTCCTCTCAAACACACGCAAACATGCAGTGCCACTGCCCTCAAACCCTCAACATTCCCCATTACCACACAAAACCACGAGGCCAACCTTCCCGGCAGCTCAGAACTCATTTCAGTAATTTTTTCCCACTAGCCTTGTGCAACATTTGCACAGCTGGATTTTTGAAAGGGGGGGTAAACAGAATAAAAGTTGATTATCCCGCAAAAAAAAAGAAGTTCCAGGCAGAACAGCCAGGTTCAAATGGGCAAGTCCAGCCCACTAAGATAAAGCAGCAGCAGATTGCTCTATCCCATTATCCATGGCTACAGTGGATGAGATGAGAGAGAGAAACGGAGAGAGAGAGAGATGGCAATGGGCCATGAGTCTATGGCACACACTCTCTCCTTCTCTCTCCCTCTGGCAACCGATAGACATTTTACTGCGCGTGGCAGCTGCACACTGTGCCGAGACTCCCAGGATGCTGACGTCAAGGATTTTACTTTTTACCTTTAATTTTTATTATTATCCATTACCTGTGATCTATTACCTGGCACTATTATTATACGTGGAACATATCGTATATTACCTTCACTGGGTTCACCTTTCTTATTGTCTGCTATCTTACATTTTGTTCCCTCTATGTTCTTCCATCTTTAGAGGTCAAACACTGGGCTTTCAGATAACGGCCCCACTTAGAGTGAGGCCAGCAGCTGTCACTGACTGGACCACATCCCAAAGGCAAAATGCTTAAGCACTGCATCTTTTTCTTCAGCCAGCATTGGAGTGCAACACAAATACAAGTGCATTGGAGTGCAACACAAATACAATCTGGATGGAGAGTTGGGTCACTCCTACTATTATTTCCCCATTCCGCAAACCTCCGTCAAATATCTCTCTATCGCTGTCTCTCCCTCTGTTGTTCCACGTATATCTCTCACCTTTTTCTTTCTGAATCTCTCTGTCTCACATACGCACACACACACACACACACACACACAAACACGCACATAATCTATACACTGATGAATATTTCAGAAACTTGCAGGGCATTTTTACCTTAGCAGCCATGACCATGGAGGAGCCCCCTCGGATGCCCAGGATGGGGATGTGCGTCTGGGCCGAGATGAAGTCCAGGATCTGGGCGATGGCCTCCTGGTCGGTGTCGTCGCCGAACACCACCCCCTGCAGCCAGTGCTCGGTCATGAGGTCGCAGATGCTCTTGATGATGCTCTTGGGGTCGGTCTCATTCATCGTGAGCACCTCCACGTTGGGCGCCAGCTTCATGTGCTGGAAGAAGTCGTCCTTCTCGCGGGCACCCGCCAGGGCCACGTCGCTCGAGTTGCCCACCAGCACCACGGCGATGCTCAGGCCCTGCATGATCCGAGGCAGCACCGGGTACGACTGCGGGTGCCCGTGCGCAAGCGGGGGGATGTAGTGGGCCACGGCGCCTCCGCCCCCGCCGCCCTTGTCCCGCCGCGAGAGACAGGTGGGCGGCAGCAGCAGCAGCAGCAGCAGGCACAGCAGCAGCCCCAGCAGCCGAGGAGCTGGACGGCGGGAAGGGGAGTGAGAGGCGGGCGTTGGCCGGGGGGCGGCGCCGGCGGGGGAGGCGGTCACGGGCGTGACGGACGGGCGCAATACCCGCCTTTCCTGAGAAGCTCGAGGGCCACAGCCGCCACGGACAAGCATGGTGGTGGAGGAGGAGTGTGAGTAGAATCCCTGCAGGAAGAGGAAGGGAGAGAAAGATAGAAGAAAAAAGAAAAAGGAGAGTGGAAAGTGAGGAATAGAGAAATAAAGAGAAACGAAAAAGAGAAGAGAGCGACAAGACAAGAAGGAGAGGGGGAAGAGCAAGAGGAGAAGAGAGAGACAAGAAGGAGAGGGGAAAGTGCAAGAGGAGAAGAGAGAGACAAGAAGGAGAGGGGAAAGTGCAAGAAGAGAAGAGAGAGACAAGAAGGAGAGGGGAAAGTACAAGAAGAGAAGAGAGAGACAAGAAGGAGAGGGGAAAAGAGAAGAGAGAGACAAGAAGGGGGGAGAGGGGAAAGAGCAACAAGAGTATGGTTAATGAAGCTTGCATACATTGATTGACTGGGATGGGCACAAAAGAGAAGGCGCAACATACATCAGCCTGTGTCAGGGAGCTCGTATGTAAATCAGGACAGAAGTGTGTGTGTGTGGGGAGGGGGGGGGGGGGGGGGGGGGGGGGGAGTGAGAGACCGCCGGAGGTACGCCTGCCGAAGAGGGGTTTTTTCTGGGGAAGAGGAATGGGCAGAGCGGATGTGTATGACACACATAAATAGAGCATA
>NC_045152.1:23763618-23938618 GCF_900700415.2 Clupea harengus
ATTTCAGAACAGCTCAAAACCAGCTTGGGTACCCACAGATTGAAATTTGACAAATAGCCTTAGTCTCACAAATGCTTTAATATAATGTAGGTGTTTAGATACAATAACACAAATAAATCCTGTTAATTTTTTTATACCTACTTCCTCCTGGAGAGCACAACCCAGGAGGGACTTGGGATTTTAGATCTGTCTCTGTGATGCCAGCCTCACCCAGCTCTTCTGTGTACAAACCCCCCTGTGTGAGAGAGTGTGTGTGTGTGTGTGTGTGTGTGTGTGTGTGTGTGTGTGTGTGTGTGTGTGTGTGTGTGTGTGTGTATGTCCATGTCCATATCACTGAGTGTGCTTGTGTGTGTGTGTGTGTGTGTGTGTATGTCCATGTCCATATCACTGAGTGTGCTTGTGTGTGTGTGTGTGTGTGTGTGTGTGTGTGTGTGTGTGTGTGTGTGTGTGTGTGTGTGTGTGTGTGTGTGTGTGTGTGTGTGTGTGTGTGTGTGCGTATGTCCATGTCCATATCATTGAGTGTGCTTGTGTGGACATGCGTTGCTGACTCTGCTCAGTACAACATAGAAAAGCAAACCGGGGTGACCCCTCCCTCCCTCCCTCGTGCCAATAGCTGCCCTGTAATCACTTTAAATGTGTTTTATTGACAGCTTTTCACAGATTAGGGCCGCCGTAATCTGTCCTCCTCTGTCCATCTCATTTCAAGCTGTTATTTTTGGACCCTGTGTCCTGTCTTTTGGATTAGGTAGGTGTGAGGTAGTGGTCTTTGTATAATGTGTATGTATGTGTGTGTGCGTATGTGTGTTTGAGAGAGAGAGAGAGAGAGAGAGAGAGAGAGAGAGAGAGAGAGAGAGAGAGAGAATATAAAGATTATGGGGGTTATTATGGTTGTTTATGTTTGTGTGTATGTTTGTGTGTGGCCCTGTTGTGCACGACTAGGGAAAAAGATGAATCCATCAAATATACTTTGGAAAACAATAAGACACATGGGACAGCTTGGTCAGGCGGTACCGAGTCAGCATAAAGTGCGGAGAGTCGCTTGATATCTGCTCAGACCAGTGAAACATGTCAGTCACACAACAACAGACAACAGCTAAACACATTCAGCCAACACCACAGCCCACCTAACACATTCAGACCTCACTCCCACCTGCCTGCATCAAGGCTCAAACATAGACACTGCTCCTCACGCTAAAAAAAAACAAGATCAGTAACACTGCCAAACATCTTTTGTTGAAAAGATCAAAGTAACGTATACCATATGTTTACAAAATACAATTCCTATCAGCATCCAAGCGCTGGGAATCCACTTGCACAACAGCAGCCGAGAAATGCCATTAATCTGACCTTGTTACCTCAGTACCAGTTCAATGTTCACTCATCAATCTCTGCCCCATAAATAAGATGCCACGCTGGTGCTCCTATCATGCTGATGAATCCAGGAGCACAGCGCCTCTGTCTTACACATACAGGTACACCTCTGTCCTACACATACAGGTACACCTCTGTCCTACACATACAGGTACACCTCTGTCCTACACATACAATGACACCTCTGTCCTACACATACAAGTGCACCGTCTCCTCAACGCACCCTGATAGGGACAGCTTTCCGTACAGACCATACGTAACACTCCCAGTTAGTACACACTTTCATTTTCATCAGCAGTCGGGTGTAAACAGTAGGTGCATACTTCTATATAGCCAGTTCTGTGCCACAGGTTATTTAACACAGCATGATCAAAGGGATCCACAGGAATGTTAGTGTAAACTTTAAAGATTGGTAAGATTTGACATTTTGACAAAAAAGATTCCAATGAGGTGAAAAAATACAAATAGATCAATGTTTTAATTACATTTTCTACTGATTTTCACAACTCTAAGCCACCCTCTACTCACCTAACAGCCAAGCAGAAATGAACACACAAAGCTGAGATTAGAATACATAAATGCATGGCTACTGCATAGTATCCTAAATATGTCTGTTTTTAGGACAGAGCAAGTGTTTTCACATGAAATTTAACAACCTTTTAGTTACGATCGTAACACAACGCCGACGGCAACACTAAAACAAAAGGCTGCATGTTCCATTTATAACAGAATAGATAACAGTAGAGAAAGCACTTAGGGCTTTTGTGCTGCACTTGTCTGAAATCTTGTGATCTCTTTAAGTACCGTATTTATTTTTTCACCCTTTTTTTCTGCAAGGTCAACACTATTTTACAGCAGGCGTGGGACTGGCACGTCTGTCTTCCTCAACCCCTCTCCAGCTCAGCCAATGACGGGGCTTCCCGCAGCGCTAGCGACACCTGGGAGCTCGTCCCAGTGGATGCTCTGTGTTTAATCCCACCCTCCTCTCAGCTCGCCAGACTCTGCAGCGACAGCGCGCTAGAGCTCAGCGCCTCGCATCGACAGCCATGACAAATCTAGACGTGCGCCTATAGTCCTCCTCTTCCTCCTCCTTCTCCTCCTCCTCCTCCAGTACGGCAAGCTCCTCCATAATTCTGCCATCTACAGTATAATATGTGACAGCCCCACAATATTGATCAGGTGACAAAACAGCACTCTGGTGTTAGATGAGGTTAAATGATGCAGCCATATAACCCGACGCTCAAACTTTGATGAGAGACAAAAATAACATTTGAATGTATAGAATTAACAATTGAACTAGACAGACTCCTCATTAACCTCCTCAGCATAATGTTTTCACCACCTGCACAGTAACTGGTCACTTATTTTTGTTACAATTGTCTATCTATGCCATTATGGGTTTTGTCAAATTTCAAATGTACGTGTAAAATATAAAATGCTAAATAGCTGCTAAAATCTTTGGTTAGGTAAATAATAGCAGAATGCAAATCTGTAATGTGTTTTATTTATTTGTCCTGTATCCGTTACTGGATTCTTTAAATAGAGTAGTTAGTGATATCACCATGAATGGTAGCGCATCAGGAGTGAAGTTGCTCAGTTGCCAGCTGCACCACAGTGTGCCTGCATATTGTGTAAATGACAACAACTGAATTGAATTGAATTGAATTGAATTGAGTTTGCAGTTGCCAAGTGCCTGGCAATAAACACACTTCCTCTTCTGCACCCCAAACTCTGACAGTTACTTCCTGTGCATTCTGTCAGACCAAATCAGCAGAGCGCTTTGCCTTTCATTCGGCTGCATCAAACGTAACCTCAATTTCATTACAATCAAACCACGTTGACGGCTATGAAGAAAACACTGGAGAAATTTCAAGGTCATCCTTTTTATGATTGACAAACTGATTAACCTATTTTTTGCTGTTCCAAGCACACGCGCCTCCCTGGCTGAAAACAGAGCCCTCCTGAAATACTTCCTCACACAAAAGCTTTCCTCCCTTTTGCTCTTTTCTGTATTTTCTCTCCATGCAGTGCAAGCAACTCTGCTGCCGAAGTTCATTTCTCCTTGGGAGTCACAGGGGGGGGGACTTAATTTGCATTGCGATCAATGGAGTGAGTCGCAGCAACAACTCCAATTAAGAGGCCCTTATCATTCGCCAGCCTGCGTGTGCTGGGCGCATCGTGATTCAGCTACGGTTTCGGGCCTGTGAGTCAAACACAGCGATATAGAGAGAGGAGGGGAGGAGAAAGCAGGAGAAATAGAGAGAGAGCAGGAGAAATAGAGAGAGAGGAGGAGAAATAGAGAGAGAGAGCAGGAGAAATAGAGAGAGAAGAGGAGAAATAGAGAGAGAAGAGAACTAGAGAGAGAGCAGGAGAAATAGAGAGAGAGAGGAGGAGAAATAGAAAGAGAGAGCAGGAGAAATAGAGTGAGAGGAGGAGAAATAGAGAGAGAGCAGGAGAAATAAAGAGAGAGAGCAGGAGAAAGAGAGAGAGAGGAGGAGAAATAGAGAGAGAGGAGGAGAAATAGATAGAGAGCAGGAGAAAGAGAGATAGAGGAGGAGAAATAGAGAGAGAGAGCAGGAGAAATAGTGAGAGAGCAGGAGAAATAGAGAGAGAGCAGGAGAAAGAGAGAGAGAGCAGGAGAAAGAGAAAGAGAGAGCAGGAGAAAGAGAGAGAGATCAGAGCAGTATGTGCCTCTCAGGGCCTCGTCTCCTCTGGTACACTCACCCCTACTCTCCCCAGGTCTGTGTCAGACCCAGACATGGACACAAAAAGGCCATGAATTAGGAATAAAGCTGGGCCCATGAAGACATGTCGTCAGGTTTCAGCCTGCTAGTAGTTTTAAAAACAGCCTTTAAGAAACACCGTTGAACGTATAAATATATTCATGGATTCCACTTTTTCTTCCGTGGCATTTTTTTTTTTTCATTTCTTTATCTACTACAGCCCGGAAAACTGTGAAATAAGGGGAAAGGTTGTCTGGGAAATTAGCTAAATCTCCTATTTGTTTCATGTGCCTATGTGAGATAGTGTTTAACCGAATGGGCTGAGATCACTGAGGCAAAAGTCTGCAGATTCTTAAGAATTCATTTTTCACTGGGGCTGTAATGCAATGCCATTGTGTGCTTCACAGGGCTTTTATGAAGAATTCTGATCCTAGAGCAGGAAGTTGAAATGCAGACAGTAGTTCTAATATGATTGGACAGCTTGTACATGTGTACACATCAATGACACTCCCACGAACACAGCACTCACAAAGGTGGAGCACGGCTGTACCGACATGACTGCTCAACTTTCATTCATGTGAAACAGACTAACAGAGCGCACTCAATCAAACTAAATGAATTATTAATTCAAATGAGTAAATTATTGTGAGTATTCTAGAGTGTCGCTGCTGAGCGAATCAAATGTTTTACTACTGTTTTCAGACATTTACAGTACCCTGCCTGATTTAGATTTAGAGGGTGGTCTGACTGTGGCCCAGATCCAGTCATGCCGAGCTGTCTTGAACCTGCCCTCAGTCGTTCTGCCTTCCCTGCCTCCACCCCCTTGCGCACACTTTTATGCTCTTTTACAACATCATCAGACCCGGGCCGCTGACGGGAGAGACCAATTTTGCAGGACGGCCATGATGTTTTATTCAGTCAAAGCGGAGTTCGATTCATAACATGGGCCAGACTGATTCACAGTTTTAATTAAAAACCAGCGTCAGTGCCGGTGGTAACGTCCTGATTGATGAGGACTAGACCCCCATCCAGCACTAAGTAATGAGTCCGGGGAGGTGGGATAGAGCATGGGGGTGCCGGGGGTGCATTCTTCTCCCCCTCATCATAACACTACAGATGGAGAAGGGTTTGTTTCTAGAGGCCAGGTAACACCTACTGTCTTGACAGCTTCTGCAGTTTTGTTTCAATATATAGGAGGGGAAATTCATTTCCATACAGACTCCTAATATCAATGCAAGTGAGAGCGCATGTAAGAATATAAACGCAGGAGTTTGCAGGAAATGGCCTGCGCAGCAAATTTCGCCAGACCTGATGGAATTTGCTTTGGCCTGACAGTAATGTTGAAGTTGTGTCACTCTCCCATTTAAATCACAGCCCCACTGAAATCCCCCGATACGCACAGATTTTAATTAAAAAATGCCAAAGAGAGCGAGTGTGCCTGTGTGTGCGAGAGAGAAAGGGGGAGAGATGTCGACAGGAGGGTAGAGGATGGAGGAATGCAGAAGGAAAGGGGGAAGAGAGAAAGGAACATATATGAAAGAAAGGAGAGGTGGAAGAGAGGTGTAGATGGAGAGAAAGAAAAGAAACTGGGCATCAGTTTGATTAAAAAGCATGATGCACAAATGGGCCAGAAGAGCAGGAAACACACAAAACACACAGGCAGGGACAGAGGCAAAGGCAGAGACAGAAACAGAGGCAGAGGCAGAGACAGAGACAGAGACAGAGACAGAGGCAGGCAGAGACAGAGACAGAGACAGAGACAGAGACAGAGACAGAGACAGAGAGAGAGGCAGGCAGAGACGGAAACAGAGACAGAGACAGAGACAGAGACGGAGACGGAGGCAGAGACGGAGACGGAGACGGAGACGGAGGCAGAGACGGAGACGGAGACAGAGACAGAGACAGAGACAGAGACAGAGACAGAGACAGACAGAGACAGAGAGACAGAGAGACAGAGAGAGACAGAGACAGACAGAGGCAGAGACAGAGACAGACAGAGACAGAGACAGAGAGACAGAGAGACAGAGACAGAGAGACAGAGACAGAGACAGAGACAGAGGCAGAGACAGAGACGGAGAGAGACAGAGACAGAGACAGAGACAGAGACAGAGGCAGAGGCAGAGGCAGAGGCAGAGGCAGAGGCAGAGGCAGAAGCAGAGATAGAGGCTGCTCCGGCAGTAGCAGGAAACTGAGATCATCATTAACACAAATAAAAATCTGACTCATAGGAACCAAGAGGTAAATGAAGGAGTAAACGTGTGTTTGTCCCAAGGCTCTTCATTAGATGTTCTTCTTTTTTTAATTATCTAGTCTGGCAGAACAATGCTATTGTTTTGTGTTTGTGTGTGTGTGTGTGTGTGTGTGGATATGAGTGTTTGTATTTGTGTTTGTGTATGTGTGTGTCTGTGTGTTTGTGTCTGTGTGTGCGTGTCTGTGTGCTTGTGTGTGTGTGTGTCTGTGTGTCTGTGTGTCTGTGTCTGTGTGTTTGTGTGTGTGTGCATGTCTGTGTCTGTGTGTTTGTTTCTTTCTCCCAGTTTCTTCTCCACTCTGTCACTCTCTCTGATTGATTCTTTAGGCTTTGGCACAGGTTCATGATGCAGAGCAAGAGCCAAGTACTGTGCTATTACACATCCTTACACACTCTGAGAAACAAGCACACACACTGAGACAACCCGACTGCACTTTTTCACATCCTGGATAAACAGCCAGCCAAGGAGGGTAGAATGCATGGTGTCACAAGCATACGCACCAATACACACACATCTAAACAGCAGGTGGAAAGAAAACTGTGCGCCAACACACATAGTTACACACCAACACAGACACATATTCAAACCTCTACGACGCACACACATACAATTCACAAACTCAGAGAAGCACACAAACAAACAAACACGCACACACACGCGCACACACACACACACACACACACACACACACACACACACACACACACACACACACAATTTGCCAGTCATGCCACAAAGCAGTCAGTACTTCATGCTAGCCTTGGGGCATCAAGATGACCACTTTTCAACCTCATAGCAGCTGCCAAATGGGCAAACAACATGAAAGGTGCTGGACAGTTTCCCCGCGGCCCCGTGGAGACGGGCCCTGTGCTGGCGCTGACCCTGGTCCTGGTCCGAATCCAGCCCCTGGCTTGAGTGTGGTGGGCAACAGCTGCACTGTAGCCTGCACACACCTCCAGCTGGCTGCTGGAGACGCCCGTCTGACGAGGGGGAGGGCAGGACAGGAGGCACTCAGCCGCCGGGGTGCCTGGCAAGCAGCTGAGCGCACCGCGGCTGAATGCCAAAGAGGGCCATCTTCCGTTCGGAGCAGAACGTCTGGTGACAGCGGCAGTGACACAGGTTTCTCAGCACCGTTCCAGAAGGAAGTGTGTTTTTGTGCGCGAGTGGTTGTCACCAGGAGACTCAGCAAAGCTCTCAGGGCGCTCTGTCCCTCTCTATATATGTCTCGCTCTCCCTCTCCCTCTCCCTCTCCCTCTCCCTCTCCCTCTCCCTCTCCCTCTCCCTCTCCCTCCCCCTCCCCCTCCCCCTCTCCCTCTCCCTCTGGGGCGCATTCCCTTACTACTTGCCATCTACGAGACTTCCTGAAGGCCTACATAAGGCTACCTTTGATTTTTCTCCCCTGGCTGCATGTGTGTGTGCGCGGAGCAAGACACACACACGCGCGCGCGCGCGCGCGTGCGCAAACGCAGCACTTGTAACAAGCACATCGTTAGGGCCGGCCTCACTCTGAGTCTGTCCTAATTGTCTTGTCTCCTCAAGAGGTGGAGCTTGATTCACCACTGGTAATCCTCTGAGGGCCTTATTTATGGCCTGTGTGCCGCGCCCCCCCTCCCATAACACACACACAGTACCTCCAACACTCCTTCTATCCCTCTCCCATCCCTTTCGCTATCCCCCCTCCATCACACTTTGCTCCCCTCTTTGCCCCCCTTACCCCCCATCACCTAGTCATAGTTAATTAATTAGCAAGCTGTTCACAGGCACCGCCAACTTGAACATGGACGAAGCCCGATAGCCGCGCGCAACCCAGCGCTCTTAACACCGGCCATCTTCAGAGAGCACTTGTGGCCTCCAAAGGGTGACTCTTGTCGTACAAAAAGGGAAAGCAGGCAGGCAGGCAGGCAGGCAGGCGGATCCATTCACTGGCTGACTCCCATTTCTATTTCAAGGCCCCCGTCCTACATGCCGAAATACGGCGATGGACGCGAGTGTGTTTCCTGTGCCGTTATGTGGGGCTCTGTTTTTTTGGCTGAATGTGGGACATCTCTTCCACACGAGGGCCCATTGTGCTGGAAATGCAGCTCAAATACTGCACTTGAGACAAACACACACACACACACAGCCAGGTTCGGCTTTTTGGAGCATGTTTTGAAAAAAAATAAAACCAGCTCTGAAAAACAACTTTTTGACTCACTCCACACTAAAGCAGATCAGTTCTGAGACGTGAGGCAGAGCCTAAATGAAACACTAGAATACTACAAGTCACCGACTTAGGCTGGAGAAAGTCGCCTTGCAGTTCAGCAGTGATTGTTGTCTAAATACGAAACGACAGCAGGGACAGTTGTGTTCCCCTATAACGCTGTGGCAGGAATAAATCTGTGTCCATTAATCTGAGGGGGGTGACATCCACAGTGCACACATAGGTCTCTGCCGCTCTGCTCCATAAATAACAGATGGCCTAGTGAGCTCTCCACCTCCGTCCCCAGCGCTCCTTAAAGCAGACTCATTACTGTTTGAATTAACTAGACCTGTTTGTCTTCAGGAAATCAATTAGAAAACGAATGGAGAGACAGACCAAGGGTCAGCATGTAAATCTGACTGTCAACATGCAATTCATTAAGGAACTGCTGCCAACCGTCAAAATACCCCACTGTTTCATTAACCTACAATTACACAGGAGTCTGCAGATCCCACCGCCGTGGGAAAACGCCACTATAAAATCGGACATATTTCCTGTAATGTAAATGCACAAGAAACAGCTTGGCCTGGATTGAATGTGTTTCCATTTCTGTATTCTTAGTCTTTAAGAGTCGCAATAGCTTGGTGGTGTGAATACCCAGCAGACTAGTTACAGACTACTCTCCCTCCCTCCCTCCATCCCTCCTTCCCTCCTTCTCCCTGTGTTTTCCAGGCCTCTGCCCCAGTGCTATTCCTCAGAGGTAAATAAATATATGTCTGTGTCAGCAGCAGCAACGCTGGCGGCCCACACCCACGGCTGCCCGAGTGGCCCAGCTGCCACAGATCAGAGCTTGTGACAGGCCGTGCGTGGCTCTCCCATGGGGCAGGACACCGGACTCCCCACGGTAGCGCGGACCCGGCCTGCCTGGAGGGCCACTGTTCCTCCACCAATCAATCCCCTCCTTCCAGAAAAATATGAATCGAACAGAGAAAATTCTGTGCAGTCAAGTCACCTCACTGCTCTGGGGCGGGAAAGAGGTGGGGTGGTGGTGGGGAGGTGGTGGCGACACAGGGAGCAGCCAAACGTTAGCGATGACATTTTAGTGCCAGTGGGAAGGCCGAGTGCTCAGAAAGCCAGACGGAAAAGTCACTTATCTAGTAGATGTCAACTCCTGACTGGTCCTGTTCAGCTTTTTCTTTTTTTATGTTTTGATACGTCAGAACCCTCTCTAATTTCTCTTCGCATAGGCCTTTTGAGGTTCGAGTACAGCAGTAATGAAATTCAGCCTTATGCGACAGAAAAGCACACATACCGCGAGTCGCGTATGGTCTGACCACTTTTACCTACGCGGTGTTATCACACAGCAAACTTTGTCTCGGTGGCTAAGCGCGGATAAGAGAGATTACACAACACGAAGCCCATTTACAGCACAGGTCCCCCAGCAGAGCTAAGCATTTCGGAGTTTAATAATGAAAAAAAAAAAAAATCTAATACTGAGAACATTACACATGTTCAACCTGGGGTTTGAAACTCGGTTTGCGTAGCAGTTAAGTAGGGGTTGTGTCTTAATGGGAAACGACAGCGGAGACAGAGTGTTTCCTCATAAAGCGCCGGTTTGAGTAAATCTGCGTGAATTAATCTGTGGGAGTGCCACCTCAGCCGCGGCACATGTGGGGTTTTCGGCGCTCCTCAATTATAAATGGGCTTCACAACTCGAGCGGCTCCAACACAACAACACAGCGCTCAGTTGCTGCTTTCACTTCCAGTCAGAATCTCACACTGCTAGTGCTCTTTGCCCTCTCTCTCGAATGTGTGGCACAGCTCGGCACAGCTCCCACAAACACAAACATACAGCCCCAAAGACCATCTCCTGTCTGCTTGACCATAACCCTCAGCTTTCTTTCCTCCTTCAGAGCTGACCAATTAAGCACCAGTGCAAGGTTACTAATTACCAGAGATGTTAAGGGGCCTAGCTAAGACAGACAATTAGACTAACAAGAGATAAATGAACGACCTTTCACCTCTGTCTGCACAAGGTGCTGACTAAGTCAGAGAAGGAAAATAGACAGAGATAGACAGAGAGAGAGAGAGTGAAAGAGGGTACGTGAGAGAGATACAGAGATGGAGACAGAGAAAGAACGAGAGAGAGAGAGAGAGAGAGAGAGAGAGACAGAGAGAGAGAGAGAGCGAGAGATAAAAAGCAAGAGATTTGCTACTCTATAACTGTTCAGCCACTCTTCCCTTGGAACTCAATGTCATCGTCGCCTCTGCACAGCAGCACATGCAGACGAGCCTGCAGGTACCAGATGCCACCACCGTAAATGATGAGAATGCAACATGCTGTTAACGACTGGGACTCCAGGTGAGGAGTGCTCCAATCACACCTCATGGAAGGGAACAGAATGCAAGCACAGGGTGATGATGGCACATTGATTTCAGTTTGCAAACCAGTCAATCGCCTGTGCAGAAAATATATCAAGCAAATGGGAAACAAATGCAATTCAGGTCTGACAAATTCTAGTGTCGTCCAATTAGCACCATCCAACAAATACACTGTGCTTTCTCTCATTTTTTGACCTTGGGGCTATTCATTTAAAAATAACCCATGGGTTAAATAAGTACCCCTGAAATATCTGTACAGCATGCATTTTTATTTTGAAACTCAATAATGAGGCATTCTGTCAAGTGCCTCCTGTTTCCATGGGCTGTCTTTTCACCAGTGAGGTGTGTGATGGGTTATATTTGTTTTGCTTTCACCCCGAAAACGAGCATCATAAAACCAACAGCAAACATGCCCGTATGCATACTATTATACATGACCTCAGTAACAGCTATCCTTGTCTCCACTCCCTTCCTATCTATTGACCCCCCCCCCCTTCCTCCAACCTCAGAGACATGCATAATTGCACTCTTGCTAGTCCTATCTACATACATCTACAGGGCACTTGCAGAATAATTTTGCACTGCCTCTCTCTGTTCCTCTCTCTCTCTCCCTCTCTCTTGCTCCATCTATCCATTTGTCTGCCTTTTATAATTACACATTCAAAGGAAATATCTCCCCTGCCTCTCTCCGACTCGCTCTCGTTCTCGGGCTGTTTCTCGCTTTCCTTCTTATTCCACCACACTTAAACAAAGACATAAAAGAACAGTGTCAATTATTGAATATCCTACAAGGAGAAGAAAAAACAGTTCACCAAAGATAGAGACCATGCAGACTACAGCTAATTTCAGGGGCCAGCCGCGCAGCTTATCAGATGGAGGAAACTTGAGTGAGAGAGTCATCATAATGAGGTATACTGTTCTATATGGCATTTACATTTTTTTAATCAGCCGACTACTGGACATTTTCGTGATAAGAAATCCATTTGTGTTTGTTTGTGTGTGTGTGTGTGTGTGTGTGTGTGTGTGTGTGTGTGTGTGTGTGTATGTGTTTGTATTATAAGCAATATGCGGCCCTCTTATCTCAAAAATGTTATTTTTACACTGTGAGAGCGAGAAAAGTTTGGTGTATGACAGTCATCACCCAGCTGTAATCACCAAAGCCATAAAGCATTTTCAAACTCTTTCCTTCTCTCCTTATGCCCAGACCCCTTCCCTCGCTCCACGCATCAGAGACAATAGACAGACAGGCCCCACAGCTGAGTGCTTGATACATACGCGTGTGATGTGATGGACTATGGAGAGGCAGGAGGACTGCCATATGTGATTTGAATAAATGAGCTGCTGATAAGGACTTAAAAGGATCAATGAGCTCTTATTCTAATAGGCCTTTACATTGTTCTGGCCCTAAGCTTTCTCCATTAAAGAACACTGAGGCTATAATTGAATTCCGGACTCAAAAGACTGCTCATATGAAAAAACATTAACATTTAGAGAGAGAGAGAGAGAGAGAGCGGGAAAGTAGAGGAGAATGGGGAGGTAAGAGGGTGGAGGAGCTGGGATGGTGGAATATTAAAGTCACTGGATACGACTGTGGACGCTTAAGAGTAATAGTCATAGTGGTCTTCATAATACCAACAGAATCTGCCGACGTAGCAGGAGCCGGGAGGATGAGGCAGCAGTAACTGCATTGCCTGAGACGGTGGCAGCAGTAAAGGCTGCCACAGAGTAGCTATTAAGCAAGTGCCGGTAGTTATATAGATGGCAGCCGTGGTGCCGGTTTGTGTGGCAATGGTAGGTCCGGTCACCGTGGCGACGGAGGCAGCTGCACCAGATAGCGACAGCAGCATCCGTGGTTTGGCAGACCTGCGCCTGTGTAGCCCCAGCTCTCTCTCCACGGCTCCCTAATCACAAGCTCCTCGGCAAACTGTCCCCCCCCATACGCACAACCTGTCATCGTACTCCAGTCCCTTAAGCAGGGTGCTGCCTGATTAACGGTGCATGGAGAGAAGAAAGAGATGGATAAAAAGAGCGATAAAAGAACAGGGAAAGTGTGGCGATAGCGTATGCTCAAAGTCAAAAGGAGAAAGGGTGGAGGAGGGAGGAGAAGACAGATAGCGTCTCAGTGAGGAGCTGGAATTGAAAGGGGTTGCGGAGAATGAGGAGCTGCAATGATAAAGTTGACGTGTGTGCTGTGATCATGGACGCCTATGGACCTTTATGAGCGCAGCTGACATCTCCATGTTTCATGGCCTCCATATCCTCCAGTAGCTGTGCTGCCAGGTGAGAAAGACATCTACAGCAATCCTTAATGCTAATCATCATGTCAGGAACACACATGCACACGTGCCCTATACCGTACGTGCACACGACTTGCAACCGCACACATGCTTTGACCACAGAATCCTATCTAACAAATCCTGTAATGGCTTGATCAATATTCCTAAAGCCATGCAAATTAAGCCAATAGTCGATAGCACCATGTGCTCACACCCCTTGACATGCAATTGATCGCAGCAGGTCAGCCCCTCTGAAACCAAACCACATCTCATGGCCTACACACCGGGGTACTCCCACCACAGCACCAAAGCACCAATCCCTGCATCCGCTGGAGAAGGCCCACCTGCTCTTCCACTCCTCTGACTCCATCAAGTGTTGAACTTTACAGCCACTTTCCAACACCAGAGTCTTCTTTTGCTCAATTATTTTAAAATAAAGTAAGTAAATCTACATTTACACACACACACACACACAGACACTCACAAAGTATACTCTCAGTAAGTGTGACGGGATTTGAAAGGTTGATTAGATTGAAAGACAACATTTGGCTCCGAGTATCCTGTGGTAGAGGCAGAAGCGAGAGAGGGCCAATGTTTCCACTCTTACCTTGTGTATTGCCAGCCAAAATCTCATCCTTGCCTCTCAGAGCTAGCATGGTGGTGTGGCCTGGGATGCCGCTCTTCCTCTCATAGCCTCTGACAGAGGGTGAACTGTCCAAATTGCACAAGGAGAGAAAACGGAAAATGACAAGGAGAGAAAGCAAAGATAAGGAGACCATGTACTTCACAGAAAAGCCAGGCTTCAAACATTTATCTGCATTTCAGGAGATATAGGCTGAGAAGGTTAAGCAGTGATTCAATTCTATTGAAAATGAAGTACTAAAAATAGTATTTCAATAAGAGGTTAGAAAAAAGACAATATGTTCTGATTACTTTACATACTCATACATATTGATAATATGTTTCCTGTATGTATTACAAGAAGTTAAATGATTAGCCAAATAGTTAGTAAAATTTTTCAATAACGCTTTGCTGTCTCTTACAGTTGCTGAGGGAAAGCAAGTAGTTCAGCCGTTGAGTCTCCAGTGATTGAGATATACACGTGACGGTTTCGGTGTTTCAGATGTTCTTTTGCAGCGTGAATAATCTGCAGCCTCCCTTTATATATTCAATCGCTTCGTAGACGTGAGTCTGGAAAAGAGGAATAATGTAACACTAATGGCGTTGGTTTCAAACCGCCTGAAAGACAAGGGCCCCCCTCAGTTGAAGCTATGATGAGAAAAAATATCATCGTGCCAGTTTGTTGGGCTTGGCACAGGAACCCTACCAGTCTGTAGCCTTAACAACAGCTGTAGATTTGATATGGAGCAGAAATCAATTTGTCAGCGACTGTTAACCCCCCTTCATTACTATATGATTCCTAGAAATAATATAGAATTGGTTTTCATTTGCCATCTACCATTAGTTGGTATGTAAGCACAGGTCTGCATGTTTAGAGCATTTAATCTCCGTCTTAATTAACGTCCTGCCCCTACATACGCCCTGTGCTACAATAAAAGGAATGGCAGGAGAAATCAGTGATGGGAAACATTTCTCCAGGCTGCCCGATTACTAATGTTTTCTAAACTAGAATTTACACATTTCTCTCTCTAATCCCTCCCCCCAACACAGACTTCACAGAACCCATTCAGTGGGAGTTTCATGAATACATTTGAGCAACACTAATTATGCACACGCATATCTCAGACCTGTACATTTTTATGTGCAGACTGAGATTATGCAAATGTATCCAGTCAGCAAAGGGTTGTTAAAGGCCTTCCTTTAGGTAAATAAATGATAAATGAAACACTCGGATTAATATTTAACTATTTCTTTGGTGCAACAGATTCCAGTCATCAACAGATAGCAAATTCCATATTTAATAGTTCAATAACCTCATAACAGTTTCTCAGAAAACATCTTACACAAGTACACAAGGAATTTCTTTAGATTAGAATGTGTGCTGTAACCTGTGTTGCAATTATTTGGAGTGGGTGCCCAGTGCCCAGGCAATATAATAATGCATGCTATAGGATCATATTTGAGGCAAATGAATTGTTGGCCCTTGGAAAATCAACACTATAAATCATGTCTTGCACCTTGACCCATCACTGCATTCACTCTCTCACACACATATACCTAGTCTGCTATTTCCCCCAAAATAGGCCATACTCTGAAGTCCGAATTTTGTCTGTATGGGGTTTGTGGAATCAAAGATCGTGGACTTGAGAGTCAGATAGCCCAAAACATGCTGTGGATCATTTGTACTTGTAACCAGATGAGGGTCACAATGCCGTTCCCCACTGGCAACTAGAAATCCTCTTTGCCTGTAATGCTATGCTCAATATTGTTCCTCTCCAACACCTCCCAAACCCCTAGACCATCACAGTGTACATCGCACAAATGCATGAGTCACGAGGGGAGGGGGCCAAGAGTGTCTACTAAACGAGCATCTGTAAATGTCAGAGCCGGACCCCCTGAGCTCTCCAGCATGTCAAGCAGAGGACAGGAGAGAAGGATGAACTCTCTTCTTTTTACACACTGACTCTATTCAATTTTAGGGGTCCACGGTCTTGGGGTGAGTGTGATGGAGCAGAACAAGAAGGGCTCACGGTGGCGTGGGGAAGGGGGGGTTGGGGAGTATCGATGGGGGATGGTGGGGGAGTGACAACTGGTACACGTAGCTCTGGTTGCCACCACCTCTGCCTCTGCGGAGAGGTTGTGGAGCTGTTGCTACGAGTCAGGCAGCAGACAATGGGGACGTCTCAGACCAGATAATCCCTTTGGGTTTCCTAAAATTAGTACATTATTAAGAGGACAAGCTTATTGCATGGTGGTAATTACACAAATTAAATTTAAAAGACAGGTCTTGTTGCTGAAAGTCTTTATGGCTATCATTGATCTCCGAGGTGGATTTACAATCATTCCTTTCTGATTAGGTCTCAAAAGTCATACCAGTGCAGATTTTAGGCAAAACAGTGGCTGTGAGGAGTATAATAGCTCAGAAAAATGTGACATCTCTATTAGGTTTGCTAAAACCATACGTCTGACTACGGCCAGTTTTAACTATATTTTATCTGTACATTTATTACAGTTAAGGGAAATGTTGTCCCCTCACACGCAGTTAATGAGAAAGCAACATTGGACAACAGAAATACATGTGTTACAATCGTAAATCATCACTTTTGCTGATTATGCCTGCATTGCTATAAAGCTTCAAAATACTAGACAACACGTATGCACATGTGCAGATGACACGACTTTCATAAGATGAGCCGAGAACAAAGTGAGCTGAATCATTTATCACGCGCTGACAGTGTGTGTAGATGACACTCATTTAGGCCACAGAGGGAGCCAAACATTCCTCTACGCTCCACGGCACCATCACATCCTGACAGGCTCTTAGACCTGTGGGAGCCTCACCGCACGGGCGCTGGATGCTAAAGTGTCTGACTCAGGGTCAGAGCAGATATGCAGTCTTAGTGGTGGCCAGGGGTGGCCAGGGTGGGCCGTGACCAAATTCCCGGGTGGATCGTGCTAGCCTCTGCCTTAGGCAGTAACCTTGACCATAGTGCCACTTGGCCTATAAATCCAGAGCTTGTCAGGCAAATGACACAAGAATTAATCAGAAAAAAGGGGTCAAATGTACGCTGGTATTTTGATAGATGGGGAGACGGAGAGGTGTGTGAGCCGGGTCATCTCACCCAGAGAGGCAGTTTCATGCACACAACACACACACATACAGTCACACACACACACACACACACACACAGTTACACACACACACACACACACACACACATACAGTCACACACACACACACAGACACAAATCCACCCAGAAAACAGGCAACTGGTGCGGCTCCTGCTCAGATCAGTTCTAGATCTGTTTCAAAAGCAGCTGCTGGCAGGATCTCTGAGCCCCGGCTGCCACCAATGAGATGCAGTACAGCTTTTGCAGCACGTTGATGCATTTTCAGCGCAATAGCAACGTGTATGCGCCCTGGATAAGCCGCAGGGAGAGGTAGGCGGAAAAGGCCAACCACACACTGACACCTCGCGCACACAGCGCTGTGCATTAGCAGAAGTGTCTAGAACTGCATTGAGTGGGAGAGTGGGTGGGGGAGAGTAGGGGGACAGAAATTATACATCCAGGAGAGAATTGTTAGATGCCCATGTTGGTCACGCTACATAGAGAGATGGGGGTTATATAAGTCTGTTCAAGCAATAGTATTGGCGAAATGGCATCCTCAGATTAGCAGATCTCACTCACTCGGCTCGCACTCAAATTCTCTGTGGCTAGGCAATGAAATAAAGCTGAAATTGTTTTTTTTTGGAAAGATAATAGTCTGGTCTTTAATTGTCCACCACTCACCTCATTCAAGCACACACACACACACACACACACACACACACACACACACACACACACACATACATAAACAGGACCATGAACACACAGGGACATACAATGGTGCACTGATATTTCTACACTTCCGTATGTAAATGATCACTGTGCATACAAACAAGGTGATGACAGAGAGAAGGTCAGTGTTGGAATACTGATGTACTCACCCAATTGATTATGGAGTAAAAGCAGTTTTAAAGGTTTGCAGGATGATGGGACAAAAGTATTACAATAATCAAAAATGAAACAGAGTCAAAGGACAGTGGTGTTGAGTCCTTAATTCTTGGTAGTAAAATCCCATTAAAATTCAGTATTAGAAAAAGTATTAAAATCAGGTTTAGTCCGATAGGAAATGACCAAAAAGTCCCAAATTACAATGTTGTTGATTTTTTTAACAAGCTATAGCATTTCAGTTCAATCCCCCATACAAAGAGTAATTCCTCAAGGGAAAAAAAACTAAATCCAATTTTATCCTCCACGCACCACACCACAATTCATTCAAAAAGCTCTTCTGCCAGTCTTCAGACAGTGTGGAGATGCATAAAATTCTCCTTCAAGATAAAAGGGCAATGTGGACAGAGATGGAGGTGAAAGCATGAATTTGAGACTTGCTCTACGTTGCTTTGTATCGGACTATTGCTATGTATGAAACACACACACGCATACATACACACACGGCCACACACGCCTAAAAATTTCAAGTCCAAGTTTTTTGGTTTGTGTGAAATGTAATTACCTTCTGCCCTGCTCTAACAATTCTCACTTCACCACAGTTTAATCTCCATATTGCTGAACATTATACAGAAGATATTTCACCTGCACCATGCCATGCCACTCTTAAAATTAAGCAAGAAATTCTAACAAGAATAATTAAGATCAGAACCTTTGAAAGCAAACATGGCCCTGCAGATAACGGCTCCAGCTTTCATTTCACCTTACAATTAATTGTGAAATGATCAGGGTTCCACTCGGAGAAATCAGCGAGAAGCATGAATAATTGTCAAATGGTAAGTGGAAAACGTGGATGGAGGAAAGTGAAATAAATCAATGGATGAATGAGATTTCACAGGGAGGTTCGAAAAACAGGCAGGGTGCAGATGAGAGGAGGACAGTGAGTGGGGAGAAATCTTTTTTTAATCCTCTGAAAGGTAAGAGAATTGTGGTAAGCGTTTTAGTTTGTTCTATTTGGGTGCTTGAGTGTGTTTGAGGGTGAGAGAACAGAGAGAGAGAGAGAGAGAGAGGGAGAGAGAGAGAGATGTATGCACAGACAGGTGATCGACCAGTGGAATGAAGATGGGCTATGCAAGAAATTTGCATTTGAAACTGTGCTATTGGCTATGTTTCACAGGCATTGCCAGACTACACCACTTCCGTTTTCAGTGCTGCAGATTGGAATTGTTTTTCATCAGTTGGCTACTTCATTTATTCCCCAGACATTTCAAATGTGTTATTTTTCGGGATTCTCATAAAGGATATCATAGCATATATGCTTGAAATGACAAAGGCAGCTGGCAGACAAGGCAAAGCTAAACTTTGGATACAACAACGATAGCACAGACAGAGGGACAAAAAAATGACTCACTCATTAAAATGCCTCTCTGACATGAAAAGGAGGTGCAGGGAGGACACGGTTTGTGGCTGTTTTGATGGTGCTACAGAGGCAAAGGAGGTGTTTACAATGGCTCAATCGAGACATAGATGTTGGAGGATAAGTGGAATATAAAAAAGGTGAGGTGATAGGAGAGAACCATCAAATGAACAGGTTTCAAATGGAGCCCTCCCTTTTCTGTTCAGTAGTTCAGAGCATGTGTGATCATGTGTCATATATGCAGAAAACACACACACACATACACACACACATGTAGGGATATACACACACGCGCACACACACACACACACACACACACACACACACGCCGACAGGCAGACACACACAGTCCGAGAGACAGACACAGAACACTGAATAACCTACCTATAAATACAATAAAGAGTCCCCCAAATTAGAGATGCAAAAGATGAGAGGGAGAGAAAAAGAAGAAAAAAAGGGGAAAAGAAGAGGGAAAAAAGGTGAGAAAATAGAAAACAATCACTGAGTTGGTGGTTTCTGTTGTTCATAGGAAAAAAAGGATTCAGTGCTGTTATCCCACTGGTGGATTTAAAAGCAGTAAAAGTTGGTGGGTGGAGGAGGTGACAGATGCAGTGAGAGCTGGTGATGGAGAAGAGAGGTTGCACAGGAGGGGACAAGAGAAACCAGGAGGGACGGGGATGATGGAGGGGGAAGGGGTGGATGAGGGAAATAAAAAGGGGAGAGAACGTAGAAGAAATATCCCCCTCTCTTTCCCTCCTGTCTGTTGCTCATAAAAACAAGAAATTGTAGACGAGGTAAATGGAGAAGTAGATGACAAGGCAGAGAACGGAGAGAGCGAGCAAATGAAAAGACAAAGCACCTCCCAACACCACGATGAGGAAGAAGAAGAACACAAAACGAAAAAAAAACACGAATACTCCAGCGGCCTCCGTTTTTCCTTGTCTCTCTGAGCTGGGGGGGTAGTGGTGGCGGTGGCCAGTAGTTCCCCCACTCTGTCTCTGTCTGTCTTCCTCCTTCCTTGGCTTCACCAAAAAAAGGGCTTCCCATCCACATGGAAGAGCGAAAGGAAAAAGAAAATGAAAAAAAAGCCCACCTCTCCTGATTCAACTATGGTTTCTCACATGCCACAGCTGGGCAGGACATAGTGCCGGGTAGCATCAGTGCGGCTCTCTCTGAAAGACACACGGCTCTGCCACTCAGACTCCCTGCCTGCTGAGGAGAGGATCCTGAACTGAGACCGCCTTTCCCTCCCATCCCAGAGAAAGAAGGGAGGTGGGTCTTCTCTCAACATTAGTATGCACTGAGAGAGTGGCGGGGGGAAAAGGAGGAGGAGGAGGCAGGGGAGAGAGAGTGTGTGCAAGTGTCTTTCCAGCAAACGTTGATGAAAGTGTGAATTGATAGAGCATGGCTCCCTCTACAGGTGACTAAACAAAAATGGACACGTGGAGATGACTAGATCGCTGTGAGTCAGCTGTGAGTTTCATAACCCAGGTGTCTCGTGGAGTATGTTTGCCCACTAAACCGCAACACTCCCTGCGAAGAGTCCGCAAAGCAAAGAACAAGGATGCTTGAAATGTCTGATTAATGTGTAATTAGTGCTCATAGTCAGGTGCTCATTCCAAGTAGAATAGAAGTCATTGGGCGAGTATTGGGGAGTATTATGGTTTTAGTTTTCTGATTAAGGATATGAAAAAAAGACAAGACACGTCTCAAACTCAGAGCTCGTATCACATGGTGTAGTTATGGAAACATGGAAACACTGGCACCTGAAAATGTTGTTTAACCTTAAAAGTGGCCAAGGTCACAGTAGGTGGTATAATCAGGCCGGTAAGATTATGCTGATATAAACAAAAATCAAGTTTAGACCTTCTTCTAAGGACAGTACTTTGCACCACGCTGTCAGCATACTTGGATGGGGGTAAAGATGAAATTTGGTCGTCCCTATTTAATTCATTCAAAATTGGACAATTTCTCCTAAAGTATTCTCTTCAGATAAAATCTGAAGTTGTGTAGAGTGTAGAGACTGTAGGACATCAGCATTCACTTTGAGCTCCTTGATTTTCATCACCATTAAAAACTGCTGACTAAATGTGTTTAGAGCTCTTGCCATGTTCGAGGCAATACAAGAATGCTGTTTGAGCAGGTTCTTTTGTTTTCTTGTCATTGCAAAAATGAGCTAGGGAAAATTTGCATAAACATATTTTATGACTCTAGTGAATCAATAACATTTGCAGGCATTTCAATAGTTGACAAACATTTGACTAAACATGATGCTACTCCCCTGGGTGTCAATGTTGAAGCTTACACTTCAGTGATGCATTAGGTTGCAGTTGCAACAGCTGCATTGAAAAATGAAATTCCCAGTGAGTATAATGGCCGATATTGGAATTTTCGGAGCGATACCGATTTCGGTATTTCAGGATCTTAAAAATCCAATAATGATAGATCAGCCCATTTTTAACAGAAACACATAACATTAAAATGTTATCCAACATTTAGCATAATAATTGAAGAGTATGAATCAACCCAGGACTATTACCAGATAATTATTTAAACAATGTAAATGAATATAAAAACATTATCTAGTAAACAAAGGCTCTCACTTATAGACAATACATTATATAATATGTACAGGTTTAGTTTTTTTTGTTTTTGATCACACATACGGTCACAATGACTACTTTCAATGTATTCACTTATCTATCCATTTTTATTCTAGTCAAAGCTACAAGAAAACCTTTTTCAACAACTATGTGTAATCTTAAACTATGCAGTAGTTAGTGTAAACACCGTTGTTGAAACATGCACAACCCTGTAATGAAGGAAGAGGGCACGGGGGGGGGGTCTGAATCAGCTCCCGCGGTTATGTACAGTAGCCTCTTGTTTCAATATGCTGGCTAATCATTTCCAGTGCACCGATGGGGCCACCACAAACGGCAAGTGATGCAACAGTGGAATTATGGGTTGTAGTCGGTAGACGGTTGCAGCACGTTGTTTCTTAACACGCGCTACTCGCGAAATGCAACTGGCTATTATTATGATTTGATGAATCATTGCCTTTGCTTACTGCCACAAGAAAACATATGTCGAGGTCTGGGTATTTTTCTGCATATTTACCAGTATGCTGTGTTTTTTAGGTGGCTAGCATTTTGCCGTTCTGTTTTGCTCACCAAACAGAGTGTGAATACACAGTATAGGCCTGCGATACGAGCAATGAAGGGATTGGTCAGTAACCTTTTGGATTACCATACTACAGGTGGGAGAAAAAACTGGCACAGCGTGGTACCGCAATATTCTTTGGCACAAGATATCGATACAGGTGTGTGTATCATGTATGAAATAACAACATTGCTTCTGAAGTCCACAATATGGTGCAAGACCTCATTCTTCTCTTGCATCACAGGGGAATTTGGAGATGGCTTCCCAGTGTACGAATCGTAAAAATAATAAATTGCAATGCATCACAGAATCGACTTGCAATACTTGCTCTATCATAAATCGTAAACAATCACAATATCATATCGTGGCCCAAATATCGTGATGATAGTAGGCTACTGTACCACGGCCTCTGTGGCAATTCCCATCCCAACCATAGACCAGGAAAAACAACAAATATTGATCTCCCCATCAAACCAGGAACTATTGGTTAACTTCAGTACCCTACCCTTCCCTAGGCATTAGCTAGCTTTGTGGACAACTAACTTAGCAACTGTTAACGATATCGCCTGAGCATGTGTGGGATACGATAAGGAAGAAAATGATAGGGCCACTGTTCAGTTACTCAATACAACTGCCTTACGGTTTCACAAATGTATCAAAAATCAAGTTAGCCTCCATCACTAACACCAACATTATTTTGCTGTTGAATGAAAGCTATAAGGTCACTGATGGTACTAGCTCTAACGTTACTGCAGGAAAAAGAGGCATGGCTCATATGAAGGTTTATTTAGGCTTGAAGGAGAAATTATGGGAGACACCGTTATTTAAGTAATGCATTTCAGGTGAAAATTATCACCCTTCCAAAACACGGATCAGATTCTGTTGTACTGTGCAGTAGTCAGCTGAAATTCATAGTGTTGCCAGTTACATAACGCCCTCTGCTGGACAAACAACGCAACAACTACACTGGTAATATAGTTAAAGGATCAATATTCGGCTTTCCTTAATTTGTTTAATTTATTGGCCATTTCAAAGGCCGATACCAATACATCAGCTTATACCGGCCGATAGTATCAGAATGCCGATTTATCAGTTGGGCTCTAGTGGATCATTTTGTGGGATAACATATTGGGGGGGAAAACTGACAGGGTCTGCCATATGGTATTGTTGCTGTCTTTATTCAGACAGTGATGTTTTTAATTCATAACAATAAAATAATATATAACTGACCTCTGACATTGTCAGTTTTCCAGGAAAGAACAGCCAGCTCAAAAATTAAACTGTGTGACATCCTAAATATCACATTCAGAGCTTTAATGAACTTTGCATCACGTCACCAACATATTCTTTTGTAGTTGTTTTAAATACTGTAAAGTTTATACTGGGCTGGCTTAATTTTAACCATAGGTTATAAAAATACTCTCTCTCAAACACAGACCAGCATTTCTACACTCCAACATAACAACAACAAAAAAAACACCTGAACAGAATTCTTAGATCTGATTGTTGCTGTAAGTGATGAGTCTTATTTGGCTAGCCAACACTGTGGCTTACAGAAGGGGCCAAAGCGGTTGTAGATGTCCTGGGCACACACTGCAAAATAACAGACGGACCCCGGCTGAGTGTGTCCGAGCCTGCAGCTCATGGGCAAAGTCCTGGCCGGGAGCACTCCAATATTCTTCCAGGTTACTGGACGGTCACTGGTTACACAAGCATACAGGAAGTAACTTTGCACGCGTTCCAGGGCCGCATCGTCCTCCACAAGCATGCTCCAGGAGAGCTCCACGCCCGTCTGACTGGGCAGGCAGACTAACCTGAGCGTAGGCTGACAGGGGACGGGGGTCTGGAGGGCATCCTGGGGCAGCTGGTGCAGGAAAAGCTTTGAGACTAGTCGTGGGAGAGAGGGCGGCAGATTGAGATCGGAGGAACATTTCAGGTTGATATCTGAAGGAACCTATACATAAACCACAAAAAGCAAAGAGTATGTGAAAACTATGAGCAATTCACTATATGTATCGTTAAAAAAGGTTAAAGGTAGGGATGTAAAGGGGAAATAAAACACAGCTTTCTTCACTCTGATCACTCCTTACCTGCAAAGATGTGACCGCATCAACTGCTGCTTCTCCCTCTGGTGCAGAATAGAATGCCACTGAAAGCAACGGGGCAAAGTGAATCAAAGCTCAAACACAAAATCTGCAGCCTTTCATCCACACAATAGTGAGGATTTTGCTTTGTCAGGTTGCCTGTAGCTGAAATAACCATGTTTCATGTGGCTGAACACACCTGCCTTTCACTTTCATCTGAGCACAGTTGGCTCCGGGTGCCACACCTCACCACAGGATCACTGCTGACCTCTCATAAGTCATCTACATTACAGTATGTGAAACATGACATTCAACAGAAGTCTCCACTACCTAACAGGCCATGACCAGATCATATCAGGTTGCCCTGAGAGACTTGATTAACCTTTCTGTCATTACTTCAGTGAGCCTGTGTGCACACATTAGGGAACCTGTGAAGTAATTAATGTGGTTGCTTACATGAATATCAAGTGACATTTAGAGGTCCAAAAAGTAAGACATGTCAGACAAGGCATTGGTTGTATAGGTCTTCCCTATCGTGAATGTTTTGTGACATTGTGAGGTTTTACTTCATTATTTTAGAGAACACTGAGCTCTTGGCTTTTTTTTTTTTTTAAAGGTATCTGTGTTTCAATGGTATCCATGACCATTTAGTATCAGTCTCATTCACTAAAGAGAAGACACTGGAGACCACCATTGGATCTACAGTGTGCAAGATATGAATAGCAAGGCTGAAGAGAGTCGAGATGAGACGGCCACCTCACCTTCACAAGCATCAGCAATGGTGTATGTGATGGCAGGAGAAGCCACCCCTTCAGGCATCAAGGAGGAGGTGGTCAGGTTCTGAACAAAAGCTGGAGTGAAAGAACCAGGGCCCACTGAGAAACCCATGCCAGGAAAAGTTGCTGGTGCCTGAGCTGAACCCGCCAGCTCGGCAGAGGCTTGAGACAAAAGTTGAGAAATGGTAAGGGGATTAGCGAGCATGGCAGTGTCAGGGCTGAAAATATTGTAAACACTGTGATCGTACCCTGCTGATGCCATCCATGTCCCTCAGGTTGGGCGGGGCAGATGAGTGTGGCAGGACCTATGACTGGTTGAGCAATGAAGGGTTGAGGTGCTGCACTAAATGGGACAAGATAATTCCTTGGAGCGCTGTCCAGGGGAATGTTGGGCAGCACGGGAGACCTGGTCGAGGGAGCCGTGAGGTGGGACTCGAGGACGTCTGAGAGATAAGTAGGTTGGGAGATGTGAAGGGATGCGAGGAGGCAAGAGGAGAATTATACTTTAGAAGAACTGTAAAAAATATATATATATTTAATAAGACACTTTCTATGATTTGGCCAGTCCCCATTTTGAAATTGTAATGGGTGATTAAGGGTCATATACGTAAATATGATCAACAGTTCACAGGACTGGCTGGATTGGAGATTGCTGACTGATGTCTGTAAACAACTTCCACAATGTCCACACATGGAGTTGTATTCTGACTATGAGCGCATAGTTTACTTTATTGAAAAAAAGCAAGCCAGTGGTTATAGCGGAGGTGCTTGCAGACAACTTGGGGTTGTGAATTAACCTGAATTAAAACTGAGATATGTGAAATCTTGTCAAGATCTATCTTTATGTGTATCTGTTGTCGTCTCTGGCAGTGGTATGTATTCTAACCCATCATCAGAATGGAGGGGAATGGCTCAGGGACGCCAGACACCACGGTTAAGCCTTCTGAAGGTGTTGTGGGCCTAATTCAAGGAATGAAGGAAGGTGACTGCTCAGGTTCTATGGTTGGGCAGTCATGTTGTTGTGCTTAGCATTTGTTGGCTACAGACAGCGAAGGAGGGCCTTTATGGATCCCGGGTACAACATGCAACGCGTGTTGCAGCTGTCACCAGCCAATTGTGCTTTGCTGTTGTATCCTGCGGTTGGGCAGTAGTTATATTGGTTAAGTTGTTGGGTACGAGTACCAGAATGCAACAGTGAAAGGATTGGCCACTGTGGGATATCCCCTACCAATAGCACAATGAATATAACATATTTTCCTGTGTATAACTAAAAAATTATAATTATTACCATTTTCTCCACCTTAAAAAGGGCCAGTGCTTGAAATGTATTCCGTTCAAATTATAGTGATTCTTATTAGGCGGTTATGTAATAATTGTGACAGGCTTGGCATAGAATGAATCAAATATACTGCATCACCTGTGGGAGCAGTCAGACACCCTACTATACAGACAGACAGACAAAAGATGGGTGCAAACCTTTGGAGTCTGGCTGGCAACTGCTTAGTAGAGCTGGCAAACTATCCGGCTTCTCTGAATTTCTTACATCACTAGGACTGAATATTCAGAGGGAAAATGACATTAAAACAGACAAGGTAGACAGGCATGGTAAATCAGTTAAGAGGTAAGTCATAAACAAAGCTAATTAAAGAGTATTCAGTGCAGGTCTGTATCGATTTACACATGTACATGTCATATTGTTAAACCACAGTATGTAGCAATATATTACATGGCTCATAACACAGTGCAACTAATAAAGTTCATCTGTTTTACCTTTGCATTACTTACACTACTAAGGAGAATATTGACATTTATAACTAGTCATAATCACTTTGGCAGTGAGACTCCATCATAATAATTTAGGCTGGCACTTTTTTGTAAATGGTAACTAAGTGTAATGGAACCAAGAACCTTGAAGAACAGTTCATGCAATAGTTGGTGCATGCACAGCCAGGCAAAGGGTTCTAGTTTTGGCACCTTGTTTTTTTACTATGGTTCAGAGATTTTTGTAAGGGAGCAACTCTGACTCTGAATATTCAAAGCTCCCCCTGGCATTTTGTCCATGCTTGACTTGTAATCTGCGATTCTCCTTCACATGTGTCTGGTGTTCGGGGAATTCTCCATCGGAGCTACTCTTGCGTGACTCCTTGGTCTCATTTCCAAGGTCACATCCATCTAGCTTGACTCTGCTTCCTCTGGCAAACTTTGTAGATGTCCCCCACTCTCGCCCCCCGATATTTAGCAGAGGCGGTATCTGCTCCCCCAGACAATGCGTTCTTGCCATTGACATGCTGAGTGAGTGCAATAATTTCGGAGGCACACCCTGCCCTAGACAGAACAGGTGTTATCATGTTGTCTAGAGAGGATTTGTTAATCCCAGTTATTTTAACAGCTTGGCTGGTAAATGAAAATCCCTGGCAGGGCCCAGGTTTGGGGATACTCTTCTGTTGAATTCCCTTAAACACTCTATATGGGATATCAACAGCTCTTGCCACCATCTTTTTGCATACTTAGGACAGTTTACTTTGCCCATTCAATGTGCTGTGCGCACACAAAATGACTGTCAGTCAGGGATGCCCATCTCTAAGGGGGTTGTCTGATAATTAAGCCATACCATGTTTAAAAGGTGCTGTTTACAGAGAGGAGGGTTCCTTTAGTGATGTTTCAAGGACAGCAGTCAGGTTCTTAAAAATAGCTAGCTTATTCATTGTACAAAGATTTGCTTAGAGGAGCTTTCTGTGTATATGGACAAACACTATGCATGAAGTTGTTTTACCTAAAATGCACCTCGGCGATTTCAAAATGTAAACATGAAAAAACAACTACACAAGCTACAAGTTAGACTGACCAGCTAATGGGCGCAGAGTCTGAGGTGTGGACAGGAGGTTCATTTTGAAACACAATAGCAGCAGCAGCAGCAGCAGCAAACCAGGGTCCTTCGAGAGGTGTGGGTGGAGTGGCACAGGCAAGATATGTAGACTCCTGAACAACAGCAGAGAGACAAACAACTATTCATTTAACTAAAGCATACATTGTTATTGGTATTGTTGTTAGAGGGAATTGTTCTTGTAGTAGTAGTAGTAGTAGTAGTAGTAGTAATTACAGTAGCAGCATTAGCATCAACCATAGATGCATTCCTGGAGATTGAGTCCTCTTTAGCCATTTGGAGCTGTCTGGATAGCTTGTGAATCTGAAATTGAAAAGGATGCTGATTAATAAAAGATGAATCTTTACAAACACAGTGTATGCATATGTGTGTTTGTATATAGAGCCAAGAGCAACCCCCGACCTGCTGTTTAGTGCCCTTTTCAATGTTCATCACCCTGTCATGAAGCTCCTGAAGATTTTTTTCAAACAGAGTGAAGTTTTGTCCAACTTGCTCTGACACCATATGTTGAACAAGCTGTGTGAATAACAGATTGCAACAGAGATGGAAACAAATCCATGCCATTGGTTCAGGTCATCACAGACAACTGTTACTAAGAACAACCCTTAGTTTTTTTTTGGTAACAAAACTTTCAAATACCGTTTTTTGTAATACAATGTGCTGTTCTGTTTTGTGGGTACCCTATTTTCTTACGTGCATTTTTGCAACTCATTAAATAAAAATCACGCAACCTGAAATGAAGAAAAAAAAAACTAATATTCCTGAGCACACTGACTGGCATGGCTGTATCTTCCCTCACACAGGGCAGACAGACCTTTTCCAGACGAGTCCACAGTCCATTTGCAGCCCCCCTTGTCTTCACATCCACTTTAGTGTCCAACAGGTCGTCCTCCTTGCCTGTTCCATGGCGCCCAGCTTCATGGTCACTGGAGAGTATGTGCTTACTCTCTGGATTTGCAAGAGAATCGGGAGATAAATATAACTGGGGTATGGCGCTGCTATTGTTCACTAGTAGGCGGCCCCTGCCATCTACTCTCTCCACATCGATGTCCATTTCCTCATCTTCAACAACCTCTGCTGGGTCTGTCTCCATGTCCTGTCTATCACGCGAGGTGCAAGAATCATCGTTTTGCTTGATGAAACCAGTCGGGACATCCTCGTCAGAGACGGCAGCTGACTGCACAGTGTTGGGTGTCGTCACCACCGGCGCGCTTAGCTGTTTAATGGGGGCAATGCGTATTTTCTTGAGTGCTTCAATTTTCAAGAGTAAGGCAGAGTTCCTGCTTTCTTCCTCTGTCTCCACTGTGACTGGTCTGCTTTCATTTGTGACATGAGGTGTAGATAGAGGAATGTCTACATTAAGAGTAGGCTCCTCTTTAGACATGTGAGCATTCACTGTGAGCTGCAGTGGAACAGATGACGGTACTTGAGGTACATGACTGACTGAGTCTTTGAGCTGGTCACTTGCTGTGGTTTCAGGACTGTTTTGATTTTGCGGTGCCAACCTCTCTTCAGGGGCTTCTGAGCAGTGCTATAGTGGTAAAAAAATACAAATTAGCGCCCAATAAAATTCTCTGCCAATGCAGTGTATTCTCCTGTTGGTATTAACGCTTGTTTTGAGTTGTTTGGTGGATTGGATGATTGAACTCTCAATCAGTAACAAGGAACAAACAAGACATATTGGCAATTTCCATACTTTTTTCCCAGTTTATTTAGACATACAGAATTATTGAAACTGAAGCTGAAAAATTCATAGTTTTTAAAGCTTCAAAACATTGCAAAACAGAAATGTTATTTTGTATTATTACAAAGAGATGTGGAGTGGGCTACTAAAACAATGGCAATAGGACATAATACAGAGAGTATAAGTGAGTAAACAATCATAAAAAGGTGAGTAAACACTAGTGGTCGACCGATATGGGTTTTTCAATGGCCGAAGCCGATATTTACAGAACAGGGCGGACGGTGGCCGACGTATAATGCCAATATCATGTTGCTGTTTTATTTATTTTGAGGGGGGTTAAAAACAAAAAACAAGGTTAGTATTTTGGTTAAAAATAAAACAACTATGTGCAAATGTTTACTCTCTTCAAATTGGTAGACCAAGTCCTCAGATGAAAAACACTAACAAAAAATTGATAAAATCTCTATTCGACAGAGCTATTACATTTATATCCCATATGAGCTTGGGCATCAGCGATGCCGATTAACTACAAATGCCGGACATCGGCCCGATTAATCAGTCGACCTCTAGTAAACACTATTTTGACATTTAAAAAGGTGTGTAAACAGTGTTTACCATCCACTCACCTCTGCTTCTGACGGTGGATAATAGGGAGTAAACTGAGAAAGAACCCTCCGCAGCAGCTTCACTTGATGCCTGTTAGTGATTACCATTGACTTTCTTGCCCTGGGAACTTCTTTTCTAAGTTCCCTTGGGTCCATCCTTGGTCTTACAAAAAACAGTGAAAGAGAATAGTGGGATAGGTGGTACATTTTTGTGCACCGACAGCTTCATTTACAAAAAAACAAACCTGCTCTGGAACTGCCAATAGTTAAGAAAACAGACAACCACACACAGTAAATAACAATCCCACACACAGTAAATAACAATCCCACACACAGTAAATAACAACCACACACACAGTAAATAACACCGCCGTAAACTACTGAGAAAGCCAACCCAGTCATTCAGGATTATCTCCTCACCTGTGAAAAAGCTGTGTTGTGCTGCAGTACATTAACGACATATTATTATTACTTATAGAATTACAAGTTAAACTACCATGCTGATGTCACTAATGTTCTCTAATAATGACAGATTTATTTCTTCATTGTCTGTATGAGATTTTCATTGTTAGTTTTTCATCTGTCTTAAATTAACTCTGATTAACTGTGTGTGACAATGTTCCACCACCTTTTAACTGTTACAACAAGCTGTTGTGCCGAGAAATAGCCAACAACCTGGTGTTTGCGTCCGTTATGAAAGCTAGATCAGAAACCTGTGTTTTCAACAACTGAATAGAGGTCCAGGCAAATAATTTCACCCAAAGTTTCTGTAATTTGCTTGGCAGTCAGGTGGTTGTCTGTGTATGGTGTTTTTGAATTGGACAGCCATTATTGGTGGCTGTGTATTAGACTTTGCTGGGGGGGCCTAGGCAGACACGGTCACAACAGAGGCTCGTCGTGGCTGTGTAGTATCCATATCTGGGGGAGGGGTTGCTGGGCAGACATGGTCACAAAGGGATGTTTGAGATGCATATGGTTGTGCATTACTGATGTTGTTAGGTGTTTCACATCCCTGCCTCTGCTTACTGTGGCCTTGCACAATTTGCAGCCAACTTGCGTCCCCTCAGTTGGGCTGGTTGTGAAGTGCTCCCAGATAGAGCTGGTTGTTTGATTTTTTTTGGATTAGTCCATTACTAGCTCCTAAAAAATAGTGTCTGTGTGTGGAGGAGTTATCGAAATTCAAATTACACATACAAACATTACATACGAGACCTGTTTACATTTCCATGTCTTTTACTTGTAATGTATACCATCTGAACTGGATTGAAATCACCTGTATTATGAAGATCAAATGATCAAACATCATGAAAATACAAAGGTCTATAGTATGAAGCATGATAGCTAAGCTAATGTTATTTGAAACATTAGCTAGCTATATTAAACATTAATTACAAATATTTGAGTGTAACACCATTACAAGATAACGTCATTATATGTTTATATTAATTTCATGAATTGCTTACATAAGCTATTTTTAATCAATGGCTTTTGTGTGAAACCTTACCTAGCCGCCTAATATGAAAGTAATAGCCTAGTCTTCATAATGGCCAAAGGACGCATATTTAACACGTTTTATAAAATGTTACATTTACTTCAGACACTACACCAGGTTACTGTGTTGAAAGTTTCTAACAGATATTAGCATAATGATAATTGCTTTGTCTTACCGAAGTGTATGCTGCCAGTTCACACACACAAGTCACTGTCTGCTGAAAACGTGCGTCTGATGATGCAAGGTGCTAGCTGGCAACCTGTCTCCAACTCTACAAACGTGTGAGCGGGGCGTTAATAGCAAGTATAACAAGTCATGGAGCTGACTTTTTTTCCCAAATAATTACGCCAAACTTCGGGTAGAAGAAATATCTGTTTACATTGCATTATCTGTGCTTTCCCGAATAACATATTCAGATTTGGGTGCATCCATAGATATAGCAATCTTTAGTTTTACTTTTGTCAGACCTCTGAACCATTTGCTGGTGTATGAGCTCTGGCCTCGGCCGAGAGTCTTCACTCTGACAAGAAGACAAGAATGTTTAATCAGATCTCTATTTTTCCTCTCACCGACAAAATTCATAAATTAATTTCCTCCACATTCAGCACCAATACATAGCCCATCATTAAACATGATTACCGATTTGAGATGAAATTACTGGGTGCCATGATTGAAATGTCTAAAGCCATTAACTAAAACGCATAGAATGCATAGGAATATTAACGTTACACGTTTGGCACCAGGAACTTGTAGTAATGCTAATTTAATTCGCTTTCACTTCAGCTAGCCAGCCGCCCAACTACACATGGAAGTTAGTAAACTAGCGATTATGCTAGGTAAATGTTTGCACAAGATCATGCGTTTGCAATGCAACGTAGCTTCTTCAATAACTGTAATCGTGGAAATACTTACAACAGCACACCACGCAGCCCAGAGATGAAGTTGGCAACTAAAGATTTTAGGTATTTTCAACTCTACCTCATGTTTTCTATTTTGTTACTCAATGGCTGGCAAGCAGTATCGCCACTTACCGGCTTGGAGAATAAAGCAAGGGCTCACACTCCTTCACCTGAAAACCTTTTCTTTCTCCCCGATCTAGTCAGTGGACTGAACATGCTCTTAAAACACCAAAGTGACAGTCAATTCAGATTTTTTTCTTTTGATTCTGAGTGAGTAGGCCAGTGACAGTTAACTTGTGAAAGGTTATAGGTGGATTTCAAAAGAGCATTGCAAAAACCACAAAATCTGACATGCAAGAAAGAATGACTGGGGAAAATCCCTATGGTATTAACCATCTATTATTTGTTAAGACCTTAAATGTAAACTCAGAGAGTTAAAAACATATTATCTGACATGAGAGTGCACCATATGGAAAAGGGGAAGATTCTGATTGTCAAGGAGACATGTCTTGAGCAACAGGTGCTTCTGTGGACAGGTTGGTCAGAAAAGGTGACCACACAGGGAGACAATGAGTGGTAGTACATTTCAAGCAAGCAAGAGGCATGTCTTAAAAGACGTGCACGTTTTTATACCCTGTAGTCTATTTATTTTTCTGGCTTTCCATCATATCTTTTGCCAAGAGAAATTGGGGTGCCAAAATATAATCAAGGGGCAGAACAGAAAATGTTTTCATATTTTGGAGTTAAGAACAGTGTCTGGTTTGAATTGTAAATGCCTAACTGTGAGTGTGTTTGATCAATACACAACCTACAAGGCTTGCTTGAATGCCACTAAACACAGGAGAGAGAAATGATGTGTATACTCTGCATGGACGGATTAAGAGACCACGGGCCCCTGGGCCTGGACATGTTAAAGCCCCCCCCCCCTTCGCGAAGAATTGTGCACTCGCAAAACACGCACGCACACACAAACACCATTAGGCGTATATACAGTATATATTTTATATTTTTGGGGGGATTTAACGGTCGAATTAGATACTTTAGCTATTGTATTGGGAAAGTAAACAGGTCAAAGTTTACTCCGTAACATCCACCTTCGGTGCACTGCCCTGCTATTGTTTCTGACATTACATGTGACAGGGCAACAGCCGAGTGATTCTTTTCCAAATTGAAACTGATTAAGACCTACCTGAGCAGCATGGGGCAGGACAGGGCGGAATGGGCTGGCTATCCTGTCCATTGAAAGAGCAAATCATGCATCACCACTTTTATGTTTGAAAGGCGTCGTTCTTCAAGTGTACTGTGCCTCTGGCTGTGCTCAGTCAGCTTGTAAGTCTTGACATTCAGATTCTGCGCCTAAACTAGCTATATCGTATCGTCTCGTCACATGATCAAATAGAGACTTGACATTGGCAAACAAGATACATATTACCCAGCAATCATCATTGCATATCTGTATATGACAAAAATAACAAATTAAATAAGAAATTATTCATTTAATTGAATCGGCTTTTTAATAGTTTCTATAGTGTATGTAAGATAAGCAGGTATTTTATAGTCTATCAAAAAATCATCCTTGATCACTTTCACATTTAACTAGCGATATAATGAAAACCATCCATAAGTTCGAATAAATTTAGAAAGCAGTGTCTGCTTTGCCTACGAACCTTCCGCGCTAGCTGCATTGTCTATAGTTACGCCCCTGGCGCACATGCACATTTTGTAACACAGCACAGGTACACTCAATTAAAGCCATTAGCAAATGAACAAAATACACCTTTTTCAACCACAAATAAGAGATACATAACAGCGACTTCACGCAGACGCTCTGGCTTAGGGGCCCCCTGAGCTCATGGGCCCCTGGGCCTGGGCCCGTTCGTTAATCCATCCCTGATACTCTGACATATTGGATTCTAATCCTCTGTCCTTGTAGGAACACATTAACCTGTAAGGCTGCATTTTGTAATAATTCTCCACAATGTAATAAATGTTCACTTCATTGTGTAATAATACCAGCATTTTGCAACAAACAACCTGAACGCAATATACATTGTGATAAATGATTACATATTGGAGTGTTTTTTTTACAACATGTGGATGTTTAAGGCTTTTAAGGCAGTTACTTATAGTTTTGGTGTGGGGTTTTGATCATTGAGGGACTGGTTTTAGAACTTGTGCCACATTTTAGATTTTTGTGTATAAACAATTGGAAAATATTTTTAAAAATCTAATGTCAACCTGGTGATATAATTTTTCTCAAATTTTCTAATTCCAGTTTTATGGTCGTCATGTTAATTTTGTGATTTCCTCATCATCTTTGGGTGATGACTTTTGGTGTAGTGAGACTTAACCACCAAATATCCTGAAACCCCCAGCAACTGTCCATGTCATGACCATGAGATGACCAAAACAAGAGACTTGGTCAAATATTTGATTGCATGTCCTTATCAAATTGTCAACAAATATGTACAAAACCAATATGCCTGAAATTACATTAATATAACTTTTAAACGATACTGTTTGTGTTCATTTGTGTTATTCTGGAAGTCTAGCAAAACAATTATTTTTTTATCCCACATTTCTTTGCTGATGTTTTCCCATTTCAAGGTAACATCCAGGGAAGTATTACGACCAACAATAAACACACTGATGAAGTGGATTTGAGGATGCCACTACCATTGCAAAGGTTCCCTTTACAGCAGGACACCTGTCCAACTACCACAGGCCCCACCACATCAGAAATGTCTTCTCTTAGTTCACACATGGCTTCAGTTGCACAACCTCTGTTGACCATAATGTTCCCAGCAACAGTCTCTGTGAGAAATACAAATGTTCATGGTTGTCAGATTATATTAAATGTGTTGTTTATTCACCTAAAACCTCAGCAATGCTTGTATCAGTAAATCCTGTCAACCAATCCTAATAGTCCTACCAGTCAGGTCCTTTCTAACAAACACACAAACACTCACACACACACACAAACACACACACACACACACACACACACACACACACACACAGAGAGTTATGATATGATTACCTGAAGCACTGATGCACATGGTCTCAGTTTCTTTGCATTCCAATGTTTTAGTGCATTCAGAGGGGGAAGAAATACATCCAAAACATTTCAGTCCGTTCTTGTATTTCTTTTCATTTCCTGAGGGAGAGAGAGAGAGAGAGAGGGACTAGTTGAGGGAAATGGATATACAGTGCTGGGTCAAATTTTCTGATGGCAAAATGGTTCGATCTTACCCAGAGTGGGATTGGCACCACACTTGGTCATGATATTCCAGCTAGCAGGTCCAAAGTTTACAGAGAAGTCCGTCTCACAGAGTGTAGTATCTGCACATCTTCTATGCACTTTCTCGATGGAGTCTTTGCGTATTCCAGCCAGTTCTGTCAAACCACCACAGAGATTAAAATATATCACACACACTAACAGAGTTCAATCTGTCATTTGGTGTTCACACACCACAGCCACTAACACAGAAGTGTTTACAGTTCTGTCCCATCCTCACAACAACCATATACATACATGCACATCAAATAAATGAAAATGGTAATACCTTGAGTAAATGCAGAAGCTGCAGACACACATTTCTCAGAAATGCGACAGGTATGGTTCACCCCAGCACAGCTTTCCCATGTCTCACCTGAACACTCATAACATTCCTCTGGAGTCTGTCCTACAACACAAATAATATTAATAAACACCAAATATATGCCGTTTGGTTCTTGGCAACATCTCATCTGAAATCAATTGGTCAAATATCTGTTTACTTAAAATGTACTAATGGACATGATTGACAGTAAAAGTTAAGTTCCAGTTTAATGTAGACAAATCTGATTTCATATTAAAGAAAATCCAGTGTGGTGCAGTGTTGCTTAATGTTACTCTCATCTGAGGATGCTGTAACATGTTTGGGAAATGCAAGTGTCAACAGGGCTGCACTAAAGAGTTCATGCAATACTGAGAGAACAATGGACCTCATTCACAAACGCAGTTAAGAAAAAGTTAATATGCAATGCAATGTAATATTACAAAATAAATATATTCCTCTGTAGTCTTCCCATGTGGGAAATTAAACAGATTCCTCTGTAGTCTTTCCAGTGAAGAAATGTGTAGCCTTCTTAACCAACCCTTCTTTGAAATGACACCTTGAGTACCGAGTTGCATAACATTTTCCATTCACAAGTAGAGAGGATGTGCCCCAGCAAGTTCCCACCACATCCTTTACACGCCCTCATTAACAACATCATAGTGGCTGAATTGCAACCAAATGCTGCAGTGGTTCCATGAAAAATCATTCTGTCTGGGATAAGTTAAATGAAATGCGTGACGAAAGAGAATACCATTTTGTTTTATTTTTTATCCGTATATAGCCTTGCATGTGTTTTGTTCCTCAAATTAGTTTGGGCAATATTGTTTTTTGTGTCAATGCCAATAAAGCAAGTCTATTTGAACTTAATTGAACTGAGACAGAGATAGAGAAAGAAACCTTCACTTGACAGACTTGGCTGTCAGTTCAACATGGACTAATTGTTGGAGTAAGGGCTATAGTTTCGGTTGCTATGTAGTCACGTCAGTAAACGTTTATTTGGCATCAACCTAATTCATACATTGGCACATTCATACATTGGCTACCCATGCTCAAGGATTCATCTTGAGTTTTCTACTTGAAATGGCCAAGAAGGCTTTCAAACCGGAGCCTTACATCTGGGTAGGCACGTCCTCCAACTTAAACTATGCTCCTCCGCTAGCTCCGTCCTTTTGGAATCTAAAAGTTAAGTTCCACTCACACAGTCTGTCTGTTGTTTTATTATAAACATCTCGGTTTTCAGGACGAAAGTACTCAGTGCTTAAATCACTCTGACCTAACAACGCCACTGTAGGATGCTATTGCTCACTCAGGCAATAAACGAATACTCTCTCTCTCCCTCTAATCATTAATTAAAGCAAATAATGTGAGTGTTTGTTCTTTTTGCCTCTCCTCTCTACGAAAGCGTAATACTTTTGCATTCCCTCGCAATAAGTTTTCCATTCCCTTGCAATAAGTCTTGCATTTCCACGCAATATCCTTCCTTTTCTATTACCTCACAACCCTTTTGGGATCCCACTACTCTATTTGCCACTAAAATGCCAACGCCACTATGTGGATCAGCCCATAGAATTGTACTTTGAACTTGGCATTAAATATACTGATAGAAATATTTGTGAAACTCCAGACTATGATCAAGAATATGTGTTACCTTTGTAATAGTTAATTCCTTTGTATGAATCATATGCCTTTGTGTACTGCAACATGGCTTTTCTGTGTTTCTGTGTACCTCTGATGCCTGACACCTCTCTATCTGTGTGTGTGCGTAAGAAATAATGTACGTAAGAAGCGACCCTTCTGTACGTGTGCATGGGCAAGGGTGATTAGAAGGTTCAACCCGTGCCTCTTTCCTTCCTGGCCACCATTTACTGAAGCAGTAAATTTGGCTAAACACAACATTTGTGTCACTGCCAAAACTTTTGGCCATGAATGTACACATATTCAGTTTGGTATCATCTATCCGTGCGTTTATTCACACCACCAATGTTTTGCCTTGTGTGCTTTCTCTCTTTCGCCCTCATTCTGAACGAGGGTAATAAAAGCCACATGACTGATGATTTCTGGTTCAAACTTTCTGGCATGCGCCAGTGGAAATGCTGTCATTATTGGTGAGCGGCGCCGTGCACAAGGACGGGAGCGGCAGGTATAAATTCCGAGTGATATATAAATATATGTTATATAAGTTTAATAGTCTATTTACTGAATAAAACAACACATATATTGTACTGTGTTTTTTAAATCCACATTACAATAACATAGTTGTTGGATAAAATAATGAAATCTCAACATTTTAACCATGATTCTTTTTAACTTCTTAAGATACATGTTTAAATGAAAGAAAAGGTAGATTTCTAGACAAAAAAGGTAAATAAGTCGAAGACCGAAACACAGCTCCAAAACCAAATTCCGCCGAAAACAATGTGCATTGTCAACGCTCAGTGTTTAAGTGCGGATGCTGGGTGTGCTGTGCTGTTGTCGAACCGTTGCACAATAACTCACCAACTGCGAAGGTGGTACAAATCGCGAACAGTAACAAATTAAACATATTCCTCTGTAGCCTTCCTTTGTGCGAAATTAAACAGATTTCCTTGTAGTCTTTCCGGTGAAGAAATGGGTAGCCTTCTTAACCAACCCTTCTTTGAAATGAGGAGTTGAGGACCGAGTTGCGTCAAATGTTCCCATCATAGGGAAAGAGGATGTGTTTCAGCAAGTTCTCACCACACCCTTGATACGCCCTCATTCATAACGTCTCTAAAGGCAGTAGGCTACTTTCATAGTGGCTGAATTGCGACAAAATGCCGCTGGGGTTCTGTCTGGGATTAGGAAACAGGTTTAGTGTGTAGGAAGGATGCCAGGGAAGTTTCTGGCTGTTGGAAATGTCAAGTCAAGTTTGCCTGGGGCTTTTTTTTTTTTTTTTTTTTAAATTGGTAGGTTGTAGAGATATATCTACCTAGATATTAAGATTACATGCGTGACGAAAGAGGAAACCATTTTGTTTTCTTTTTTATCCCTATATAGCCTTGCATGTGTTTTGTTCCTAAAATTAGTTTGAACAATATTGCTTTTTGTGTCCATGTCAATAAAGGAAGTCTATTTTAACTTAATTGAACTGAGACAGAGGTAGAGAAAGAAACCGTCGCCTGAGTGAAGCTGGCCCCCGAGTCATTCAAAATATCAAAATACCACTGCTGTTCGTTTGTGCTTTAGGTTTGTGCTGGTTTGTGCCGTAGAAATGATCGTTTGTGCTATTAAGAGTTTTGAGTAATTCAAAATTAAATTTTCTGGCCAGCCCCCCTTCCACGTCCAAATCTCACCAAAATGGTCTCAATCGTTTGTGCTATGTTTGTGCTGTTAGATTAGAAGAATTCTAATTCTCGTGCTATTATGTATTTTAAATGTGTACAGCTTATTCTTCACACGTGTGACGTCACCAGCCCCCGGCCACGTCCAAATCTCATCAAAATAGTCTCAATCGTTTGTGCTGGTTTGTGCTGTTAAAAGAAACTTTTTTGCTACTATGGTTTTTAAGTTATTATTAAAGATTTTTTTCCCCACGCATAACGTCAGCTGAAGTGGAGACACTGTGAGGCAAAGGACTCACAAGGTTGCTACAACTTTCTACAAATGAACCCCATAGTGGAAATAAAACATGTAATATGAGTTATCTGAATACTCATCAGACTTTTCTTCCACGGCTTGGTGTCGTGAAAGACAGATTGCAGACAGATACTTACATACCTAAACCTTAGAGGGTGAACCAATGCAGGTGTAATGTGGTTCTATTCCGGTTGTTATGTTAATGTTAATGTGCATCCCTGCACTTTTTATTACCTGAGTTAAGCTGCTAATAGCTAATTAATTGCTAGCCAGCCAATTAAATAAGTATTTACAGCCTATTAGTAGTCTATCAACCTAGCGAAATTGAGAGGACCATATATGGCCACCCTAATTCGTAGCCTACATTTTGGGGCCCTTTTATGCTGCAGATACTACCTGCATGTCCGGTTTTTAACATCTGCCGTATTTTAGTAGCTCTGCTGAATACCATAGTTTCTGTAAGCTCCGTCGCATCGACATAGAAAAAGTTTAGACTGCAGTGCAAAGCTCGACAGATCGATTGTATGATACGATGACTACATGGTTGCTAAAGGTTTAACCTGTGCCACACACAAACACACACACACACACACACACACTCACGGTGATTACTATAACATGAATATGAACAAGAGTACAAAGGTCACAGTCAGTAATCTAAAGGCTGATGACAAATAAGAACTAAAGATGCATTTACGCAAGAAAATGCAAAGTGTGATTGCTCAAAATTAGCAGACCCTCACTGTATACAAACGAAGATTTTAGAGAGCTCTGAGCGACTGTTAAAGAATGGCTTTTAGATTTTAAAGCGTGAAGATGGCAGAGTGTACAGCTGGCAGAGTGAGCCAAGTCAAGCATTCAACCCTGCATTTCAATAGGAAAAAAGAGGGATGAAAAATGACGAGACGATAGGGTACAGTGCAACCATCTATACACTCACACTACATGGGATCTCGACGGATGTGTCAAATTTGGAGTGGTGTCCATATCTCAAAAGCTCTAGGAGTAGTAGCAGTGTCAAAAAAACATGTTTGATAACAATACATTTAAAAAAAAATAAGAAGAGCAATACTGTTGATTGCTTACGCAATCTTTGAACAGCTATGTTGGTGTTTGTGGGTGTTTGTGTGCGTGTGTGTAGTCGTGTCTGTGTATCTGTAAGTGGATGTGTAAGTGTAAGTCTAAGTGTAAGTGGGTGTGTATGTATGTGTTTAAGTGTGTGCCTGTGTGGGGTCACTTCACTCACTGTCCTTCAGAGAGTGGCATGTTGTGCTGCCAAGAGGCTACACTTATTGCGCTCACCTAATAGAAAAGGCGTTTTTTTCAGTACTGGATAAGTTAAGTCAGTCTTGTCAAATAATTTATTTCAGATGGTTCTAATTTGGCTGCATTCAGTATGAAAGTAAAGCTCTGTCTCTACCTCACCTTCATTACATTGTTGACATAATTGTATTTTATTGGGTAGCCAAGATTTCTTGTGCCTACCCATTTCAATTGCCTGAGTATACAAACAAACACATTCACGGCATGTGGGCCTACTGTTAGGAAATTCTGTTGATCATAGTTTTAACTTGCTTAAACTTGCTTGAAGCTGTCTACCCCAAATGAGGAACAACACATGGCTATAAAGGCTGCAAGAAGGGACTGCACCTTCGGAGTTGAATTGGCAGCAGTAATGTTGTAACTTCTCTCCCTCTTTGCAAAGATAAATACAATTGTCTAAATTCTACAACTGTGTGTCTTTGCCTTATTATAACAAACTGCGTATTGTTGATACTAAAATATCCAACACCTACACACACAAACACAGACAGAGAGAGAGAGAGAGAGACTGAACCCACGGCTCTCTTGTGCAGGTCATGCTAATGATTTTGAGACATTAATTTGTGTACTCCTTTTTGCCCTTTTGTTCCATATGTTTCACAACATGTTCTCTTCTGACAGTCGTGGTAGTTGTCACCATACTTACAAAGAATGTTTGTTTTCTGCAATTAAGTAACGTGGTAGTATGGTTTTGTCATGAATGTGGTTAGGGTTATGGATCATGTGCAGAAGAAGTGTTTTCTGCCGAGAATCCACCTGGAGATGTTAATGGCTAGCTAGTTAACAGTGCCTTATTGAGCTGGAGCGGCTTCCCAGTGGGTGTCTGACAATGTAATCATATTGATTACTGATGTTCATCTCCTTCTCACAGCATCACATATTGATGTGTTAGATTTTGTGACCTTCAAGTGGAAACCTATAGCAGTTACGATGACACTGTCCCTAATAACCCTACTGATGTGTCCCAAGAAGAGCAACCCAGGAACCTGGAGATTTTAACTGCTGTTTAATCATCTGGCCAGGTGCACCTCATCTAGCAATCAGGTGTAGCACAACCTGGGCGGAGCTACAGAGAGGGAAAGAAGTACAAAGAAAACACAGGACTCACATGTGGCCGCAACAGGTGAACATACCTGGCATGTAGGTTATCCTCTAATATGTGACTGAATATATAGGCTTGTCTCTAATTCTCTCTTCTCCTCTCCACCCTTTCTTTCTGGTTCCTTCAAGGTTGAGGAAACAGAACTGGATGAGACTTTTATACAAGAAATCTCTAGAGAAATGACCATTACTTTGAATCCTGTATGAAAGGATTCATACAGAACTGTGCACCCGTTTCCCACCAGGACTCCATTCGTTGATTTGCAGTGCTGCGACGACATACAAAACCTTTCCAGATAGATCCTCATGCACAAAGGATATAAAGACCCAGTTGACAATCACGTCGCTTCAAATTACGAATACTAATACAATACATTTTGCGCCAACAGACAAACAATTTTCTCATTATTATACCCAATTCCAGAGCATTCGTGTCATCCATTTGAACAAATAGCCCTTAAGTTTAAACTAAGTCAACTTTAAGTTTAAGAAATTCTGACTTTCAACTCAGAAAATAAGCTTCCAATAGTCTTACAACAAAACACATATTTTATGCAGTTTTTTTGCCCCCTATAAATATCCTAGGCTGCAGGCTGCTCATTTAAGGCCCCGTCACACCATGACGTTCTGGTCAACGTTCTATGATGTTAGAGGAAAAGTTGGTAATCGTCCATGGTCGCTGGAATTGCGCCAGAAGAGCTTTGTGTGAAAGCTGGTGAACGCTGTAATCGTCGGTAATCGTCGGTGATCGGAGGAGAACGCTGGTCCAAAAAAAAAGTTTTGAACATGCACAAAAGTTCTCATGGAGATCAGCGTTCTTCAACGTTTCATTTAAACGGTGGAGAACTTTCGTGGAACGTTTTATTAACTTTGCACGCGTTTGGCTACCATAGTCAGTCGTTGGGTAGGGTAGACTGAGTACAGTTGATGCACCCGAAATAACTTATGTGCGCAGCAATCCTGAGACGTGATTTTTTAGTTTGGACATGCCTACTAACGTCCTCTTTGATCCAGGGAAATTTGAGCACCTAACCCATCTCTAGTAGGAAGATATCGGCGGAAGTTTTTTCACCAATACAAGGGAAGATCTTGATTTTATCATGTCCCTTCTACAATTAATATGTTATTAACCATACGTGATCAACAAACGCAACTTACATCATTGCAAACGTTATTCTGTGCACTATACATCTACATATTCAATGCTATCATGTCATGCAAGGTCATTGCATAATCTAGCGAAAAGCGGAGTGGAGGGTATATGTTTGCTTGAGCCAGCATGAAGTAGATGTAGCCTACTGAACTTGAACATAGCTGAGCACTGTTATAGCTGGTGCTGTTCCATGGCAGATGGATATGATATGAAGACTCTTGTGACATGGACAATGTGTGTGGATGTGTTGATGTTTACTAATAATAAACATTGGGAAACACAAATTCAGTGTCAAATTTAAATCATTTATTTTAATAACATAAAACCCCAGGAATAACGCCTGTTATTTCGTAAATCACAGTAATAATAACAGTAAATCTTCGTCCGAAGACATTGCTAGTGAAAGAGGCTTTGTATTGTTCTTACTTGCAGCAGCGCTAGTAGCAGAAGCCCCCCTCACACCTTTTCGTGGTCTTGGCGGCATGATGTTCACTGTTCAGATCAACTGAATCCACTATGATTTTCCAGCGTTTTATACCCGTTTGACCATAAAACCCACACGCCAGCAAAACGCTTTTCTGTCATTATTCACACGTAAATTACACTCCTAACACGCTCTTCTAAGGTTGACTTATCGTTTGTCGCGCTGGAGTGACACGTCAGCACACGTTTGTCGCGGACCAGTGACACGTCACTTGGTCGGTGTTACACACTCCTCATGCGTCAGTCCTACGCTAGTCATGTGTCAGTCCTACGCAATTATTTCGTTAGTAACACGCCAGATGTGTCCACATCGCCCTAGAACGCTCGAAATTGAACGATTAGAAAGTTCAGAGAACGTTGACCAGAACGTCATGGTGTGACGGGGCCTTTAGCCAGAAGCACCTCGCTTGCAGCTGACGGACTTCCGTCTGAAACGTTAGGTTGCAAGCAAATTATGTCAACTTTTTGTTATTATTTAAATTCAAACCATTTCAGATATGTTCTGTAACTATAACCTAGACGCGTCACCAAATATTTTAGAACACAGTATCCTCTCTAGCGTCACTGTAGCTACACAATCGGGATGTGTGATCTTTATTATTGTTTGTCTGGGCTATTACTCTGATCATGATATTCCCAAGAATATTTGTTAATGAACAGTGTTCTTCCAAAAACTATTTTGTTTTACTGTTAGTAGTAATGAATGCACTGTAAATAATAATTCAATAAACATGAAGTTTAAAAAACAAACTATCACCTCTGCTTTCATATATCACTTCTACTTTTTAAATGTGTCCTTCGGCCAAAAGAGAGCCACCTTTGATGACCTTGTCACAACATTGGCAAAATCATTGCTTTATCACAAGTCAGTAATGCCTCCTCTATAACTTAATCAAGTGCATCAAGTGTTCAAGTAGGGTGTATGGTTTCATTCAACACTTTAATGTGTCACGACTACCTAGCTCACAGTAGCCATGACATAGGGAAGACAGACACCGCCGGGTAACGTTTTAACAATAATTTGTTTATTTACAAAATATGTACAAAAGTCAGTATGTGAGAAGAACAGTAAAATAAAATGTCATGCGCGTCAGTAATGTAGACTATGTGTAGTGCATAAAGTAAGTTCAGTTCCAGGCAACTCCTTGCATCCTCTTTTCTGCCTGGAATCGAGTGATTCCTGCGCTCTCCAGGATCTTAATGGTTGTCTGAAAAAAAGAGTCAATGATTACATCACTATGGTTGTCCAAATAGGGCTACAGACCAAATGTAAGTGTTTTATTGATTGTTTTTCTATTGAATAGATATGAAATAGACTATGAAATGGCATACACACAGTAAGAACACTGACCATATTGTTTTGTAGCCTGGGAACAAGGCTACCGGGGAAACCAGCCACGGAACTTGGCTTGAACAAAATTTCTTAGGATTTTTCCTATGTGTTCTTAACCCATTAATGACAAACTAAAATTGGAAACCAAATTAAGAATTGTTGTTGCTCATATCTACCCTAACTACCATGCCATATTTTAAAGTTGAATTTGTGTGTGACTCGAAATATCACAAACATATATCTCTGGTCTCTGGTCATTAATGGGTTATGTAAGTGGTAGAACAGGACCACCTCTGGAACTCAGAGGAATGTGTGAGGGCTGGGAACATGCTTGGCCATAGAACAAAGCCAAAAACTATTGCTATTATCACAACCTAAATACGTTTCTGTAGGCCTCGTCTCCAAATCCTTTAGGATTGAGAGAGTCGAGGTACAACACCTGCCGCTGAGCTACCAATAAGACCTGCAATAGGTTAACGAAACACATTTTTCTTACATTTTATCGCATTAAAAATATAAAAATCTCATATCTTATATCTTATTCTTAAAGTGGTAGAAAAATGGAAAATTATACTCAACACAGAGGAGGTAGTGGTCAGCTGCCCCATCCTGTCTGCTCCAAGCAGGAAAGATTATAATATCCTTCTCACCCAGGTTGTTCTGTTTGCATTAGCAAAAGCAGGTTTTAATGGTTTAATCACATAACATTTTCTCATCTCTGATGCTTTTAGAAACATGTCTCCAACCTACTGGCAGGGTCGGCAGTGGGTCCATAAGTTTCCACGTAGGGACCACATAAAGGTCCACAATGTGGACGTTTTTCCCCTGTTCATTGAAATAATATAAAACCAAAATTAAATCTGAGGTTACATACTTCATGAAAAGAGATCAATTACAAAAGAACGTAATTAAAACACATACATTTCTCTCTGCAGCCTCACCGATCACCCTCAAACAGGCATTTCCAATCTATTATTAAAAAAAAAAAAAAAAAACATATTTCAAAAGCCATATATGTTTGTGTAATCAACTGTAACCACAGTACACTGAAATAATTGCCATGAAACTCACATTGGACTCCAGACACTGGCTCCAGCCAAGGGTCCAGAAGTCCTCTCTGGTGAGGAAAGTCTTTTCATCTTTAATTATTATTTCAGTGGGTGGGCCATTTCTGTCCAGTACGTAGTTCAGCTGTATAATTGCAAAAAATGAAATAACTACTGCGGCATTGACAGCAGCTACATTTTTACATTACACACAAACTTACTGAACAGGTCTGTTATGGTCAATATGTGCAGATTGTGGTTCTCCGTCTCTGTGAGGGGGCCCACCAGGTCCAACCCCAGCACTTTCCAGCATTCATTCACCTGTGATTTCAGTAGAAGAGGCACTTGGGCATGTCCATGTGTAGCATAATCACTTTGGCATCACACACAACAATGTTCTATGGAGGACTGTGCATATTACTCTAAAGTTAATGGCAGCAAAATGTTACCTTTATTGGGTGGAGGACGGGTGCCACAGTCTTGATTGGGTCATTAACCTGACAGGCATGACAGCACCTGACCTATATCAGAAACCAGTTTACATAAAAGCGAATTGATAGAGGACAGGGTTGTATCCCAATGTCTGCACCTGTGAGCTTACAACTCTCAGTGTGAGTGTGTGTGTGTGCGTGTTTGTGACACCAACTTCTCAGATGGGTCAAAAGCAGCGAAAACTTTGCATGGAATATCATATCCCAGAATAATTCTTACCCAGGCCTCCACATCCTGTGTAATGGTTAGCCAGTAATAACTGGCAACCACACGGTTGCAGATTCCCCTGACCCCGTTGTGGTTGCTCCGGTCATGGCACTCCGTGAGCACATCTGTCCTCTCCTGCTCCGTCATCGTCACCATTCTCATAAAGGTTTGTGATGGGCCGGTGTAAAAGAGTCTCTCATCTACCAGGATACAGTGGGATATGAACAGGGCCATGTAGGACATTGGTTTAAGAGCTCCTCATAATGCATTTGATATTGTACTGTATTTACTTCCACCTTTCACCCTTTTTAAGCTAATTGGCTCAGTCTATTTTGGCAGTCTTCATTTTACTGCTGTTGTTTGTTTGTTCGGAATTAGCTCGGTTAGCTAGTGTAGGAATGTTAGTAGTAAATGAGTAGGTTTAATATGGGTTTATCTAATTCAGTATAAAACAAAGGAGTTAGGAGTATTATTTGAATGGGAAGACGGGGCTGCTTTGTCATATGATAAATAAAGGGTGGGTCTTCGAGGTACTATGATAGGTTTCTGATTGGTGGAGTCAACGGGGAGGTCATAGGTTTCATTGGTTGAGCAGTCAGCCAGTGGAGGCGTTAGGGGGAGTGTTAGTGTTAAGTTTAAATGCCTAAGCGGGAGATATTTTTGTCAGAGCGTCTTCGAATTCATTCTCATATTGTTGTTTAGCATCTTCAATAAACCTTACTGAAATACTCTACAATCGGCTGTCTCCACTTCGACATTTTCTGGTACCTCACGGTAATTGTGATCGGACACCACACTAGTTAAAGCTGGACATAAAAAGAAGTTACGGTGTGAGTAATAAATTGAGTTGTGCTGTACAACGTACGTACCCTTCAAAACGAAACTGGGGATAGACTTTTTGATCCTCCACCTCATCTGTTTTGTCCACTGAGGCAACATCTCCTTTGTTTTTAAATAAATGGCCATGTTTTCAAAAAACTGGCTTTCGTCGCTTTTCTCCATTATTGAATTCTCCATCATCTGTCGTTGTGGTTGTGACGCATGCGCGGCTTCGCTGTCGACAGTGTCGCAAAATGACGCATGCGCAATGTGAGGGACTACGATCCCCCAAGGACTACGATTGTGTAGCTACAGTCACCCATAGGCGTCACCATACCCTCCCGTCCTGGTGGCGGAGACGTTACCCAAATTTGCCAACATAAAACAAGAAGATAGAGAAGAAGTTAGGCTATGTAACTATCGGATATAATTGCTTATATCTGTACTATTGAAAGGATTGATTTTCAGCTAGTGCTGTTTGAGTGGGTTAGAGTTTGAGTGTCTTAATTGAGTTTTAAAATATTTTTTTAAAAGATTCTCTACGGGGAAGTTGGAAGTTAAGCTACTAGCCTAGCGGACGATAACAACACATATCCACTGGAACACCTTGATCTAAGACATGGCGTCGTTGAATTCACCTCTGCGTGTATGTCGTGGTATACTGAAAGAACTGCGAGCTTTGAGGGGACCAGAATATAAACAGACGATGGCATATAATTATGTTTTGGATCAGTTTCGTAAAAATCAGGTATGTCAGATGGATGTAGACTTAGCTAGGCAGCTATATAGATAGCTAACTAATACTAATCTGCAGTATCCATGCCATTCCCACTCACAACAACTTAAATGTGTAACGTTAACGTTATCTTTTTTTTACCCTAACCTTAATCATAAGTAGCACAAAGTGTATGTCGTGAGCCATGTTGTGTTACTTGGTCAGTGATGATAAAAGCATTTAAGCAAGTAGTAACGAATGCAACTCGCTTTTAGCAAGGTGACCGTGACTAAAGACAGCAAGTTAAAATTAGACGTCTGTGAAATACCATCACAAGATGTATAGTTCGATGGAACTGATAAATGTGGGCTGTCTGGTCTTGCAACAGTACCCACACGAGCATCGTTAGCCCTGGTAAAAGCTAGCTTGCTCGCTAACTGATGTGTTTGGGTATCCTGGGTGTCAATAGATATATTTTGGCGATAAAATTCAGCGACGGCGTGCTCTTACTCTCTCCTTAACCCTGACCCTACACCGTCAAAATGAATTTGAAGTTGATATCCCTGTAGTGCAGTGCTTTTAACTAATTTAACATTTCTTAACCCCATTATATCACCATGGAAAGTAATGTCCCTAAAATAATAATTAAATAATTTTAAGTGACATAAACCTAAACTATCACTCCTCATTTCTCAGAGCTCTTTGAATTCATAGAGGTTTTACATCAGATGTCACTTCTGTGTTTGTCCTTTCTTTTTGTTCCCCCCCCATTTGCTTCACTGTGTACATTACATATGGGTGACTGATCGCATGTGCAGCCAGTCATAGACGGGATGAGCTGTGTGGTGTTTGGGCATAAGCCTCAGGCAGAAGTCTTCATATATTCTGCCCACATACAGCCACACATAAATGTAATGACCCAAGACGGTTTGTGATTTTCATTCATTGTGTGTGAACAAACTGAACAAGCTGTGGATTTCTCTCACCTGCTTAGGTAACAGGGGAGAGGTACTGCAGGGCCCAACAAGAGGCACTCCACGCCTCCCATTCCTACCTGTGCTTGCTGTCCTCCACCAGGCAACACATGGCTCTCCACAACCTCTACCATGTAAAGGGGGAGCGCAGCCGAGAGCAGGTGGCAGGCATGGTGGGCCTTCGGTTGCCCACCCAGCCTGGGGGAAAAGGCTGGGAAAAATGAGAGGTCAAAGGTGACAGAGAAACATGTTCACTGCAAGCTCATGAATGGACCACATCCATCTTTAAGCTCTGAGATGAACAATGAGACATGCATTGCTGAATGTTATGTTGGGTTCAGGTGCATCCACTAGAGAAATAAAGACTTGTCTTCATCAGTGTCATAGTAAAAGGCATCACATACATTTGTAAATACTTTTCTTGATGTCATTGAAAGATTAAAGGACAAACGACTTGAATTGCTTGTTTTCTCATTTCAAACATATTGTACAGTGAACATATTTATATGAAGTTTGAATCTCGATTTCCTAGTCTGTGTTAAAATGTGTATCAAGCGTATTTCAAGAGGCAATAGTCAAAGGGCGAACAATAACTAGTGTGAAATAAGTTTCTTTCAGTGTAAATACTTCGGTATTTCTTGAGCAGACAGAACATGAAGAAAATATAAAGCTAGATGTAGTTTGTATTCAATTACTGCTTACCATACAGCAAACCCATCCTTACATCTAAGACTGTCTGTTTTGTGTGAGTGGTTATTTCCCCAGGTGCAGAGACACAGTTCCCATGTTAACCTTTTTAGAGTCAATGTGTGGGAGGAACTGGCTTCCTGAGACCCACTGCAGCACACACAGTGTGTGCTGACCTTTCTGAGCATTAAACACGCTTCACTTCATTCAAATGTGAGAGGGAAAAGATCAGCTTTTAATTGATGAGATTATAGGGTTGTTTTGTTATATTTTTTTCATAGACAGTTGATCAAAAACAAAGCTGGGAATCTGTGCTTGGTATTAGGGAATTTTTGACTAAAAGACATGTTTGCCCTGTGGTAGAACACGGTTTTAAATGTTCACTGTGAGCTTTAGGAAACAGTCACTACTAAATTATGAGGATGTTTTTTTAAAAGGGTACGCCGCCAAAGTAATACTGCAATGTCTCGTGTTGATGTAAGTCAGAAACACTCTATTGCTGAGAGCAATGTGATGCTTTATTCAAAGGGGGCACGTGTGTATGTGGCATTGGTTATTTGGGATAGAACTGTTTGCTTAATCTGTATTAAATATTTTTGCTCTGATTCTGAAGGTGTAACAAAACAATATCAAAATCCAGAAGTGGCTGGGTATTTCAGATTTCTCCCTTGCTTCCTTTTTTCTCCTTGTTTCCTCATGGCACCAGAAAAAGAGAGAGAGGGAGACCTTGCTCTGGGTCATTCGCCAGCGTGCTAATTCACCATCAGAAAGGATTTCTGTTGTTTAGCAACATCAAATTGATTTGTTTAGCTGTGCTGCTGGAGGGGCTCCCTGGTATCTCTCCTCCCTCCGTCTTGCCCTCCGCTCGTCCCTCAGTGGAAGCGACATCTCTCTCCTTCTGGGAGCAGTCAGTGTCATTCTGTCGTCCTCTGCTCATCTTCACGGCCAGTCCCCCTGCATGAACATTATCCCCCCAAACCCTCTCCTCTTATGTCATACTGAGTTCATGTTTGAGGACAAAGTTGTCCATACAACTAGTGCCTAGTGGATTACATTTTGTGCCGGCCTCATCTCTCTCACTTCAAGCAATGAGCTATATGAGGCTTGGATAACTATGTATGTGTTAGACAGCAACCCCCTTCTTCTGGCCACACCATAGTGACTAATATTGCCTTCAGTGTGAGTTTAAATAGATTGACCCTACAGCTATGCAATGTGCTGTGACACACAGGGGAAGAGAAACGCTTGCACATGCGCGTCATTGACTCTCAACTGTACACACACGCACATGCATTTAATGAATGGTGATACACTATGACATCCTGAAGGATAGTGTCAAGTGGTCAACAATAACACAGTCTAGTACCAGAGGAAGCTGAGGTGATGCTAAGCTAATGAGCAACATAAGGTTGCCAGAGTCTCCCTTCATTGTTATCTTTTTAGACGATAGCATACAAAACCTGAACCTTCTGTTTGCAGAGCAATCAATTACCTACTGAGAATGTATTAGCCTATTTATCCGTCAGGAAAAAATGAGTAGCCTACCCTAAAGACAATAATGTAAGCAAAACAAGAAAAATAAATGTTCTGTCTTGCCATGTAAATACGTATAATAGAGCTGATTTGTGGTTAGTTAGCAGTGGTTAGGGTGCTGAAAAGGGGTCAATCAAGAATGGTTGATGACACTTTTGACGCTCTGCGTTAGTGAGGGAGGAGAAAGAGTGTGAGCAATACTGGACTCAGTAAGTCGACAATACCAAGTGCGCGTTGAAAGACCTACGGAGGCGGTGAAAAGACGAAGTTAGGGTTGACTGATAATTTAGTCTTATAATGAGAGGGGTAAATTGGAAGAGAGGCGCATAACTCTATTATTTATGATTACCAAGATTTCTATTCCGGCATCATCTAATAGCGCGTTTTGAGCGGGGCGATCTTTTAAGGGGAAAGTTACTAAAATTTGAAAACGTTCTGACTCGAAAGGAGTTGAACAAATAAGGGCAACGATGTTTGGAATGATAAAGAATTCGCTTTTTGGGGCCACTGAGGAAACTGAGTACAAATTACTCAGCACGGAGACTAAGGTAAGTTTTGCTCCCTTCGACAATCAGTGGAAATTATGATTACTCCTATTTCACGCATATTTCACTTCTAGAATAAGCGGAGAAATCGTGACTGTGGTGCTGAAGCTGCGTTTGTGCGTTTGTTCCGATCCTCACAATAGCCTACTACTATCAGAAGCTTCCGGTCTCTTTGTATTAGATGCCGTTTGGTTAAATAGTTTTAATTGCTAGATGCCTTTCGTAGCATTTCTGTTCTGTAGTCAGTGGCAATTAATAACCCAAATGGTAACGTATCCCTACTTATTGAACAGTAGTCCACGGTTTCAATTACCAGTTAACCTTACGTAACCTTTGTCGCCTAGCCTACTCTTGAAGATGTATGATCATATGATAGCCCTTCCTCACCTGTAAATGTGGAAAGTGGCGCAACAGCCATGGTTCTTACATTGTTGAAAATATTGTCATTTTATATCATCCCCCTTTAGTAGGTGGCAGATATACCATGGTGTCTGTATTGGCATTGTCATTACACATCTACTTAGTTTACACTTTTAACTATGTACGTGCGTCTGAGGTCTTGGCCATGACATCAGCAGCGCTGTTATTCTACACTATACACTGACCTTGGCCCACATAATGTGCATCAGTAGTCAAGGTCAATAAATCCTAGAGAGAAAGAGAGAGAGGCAGAGAGAGAAAATAGTTGTTTGTGGAAGTCAGGAAAACATGCTAGGTGGTTGCCTGTGCATTGCAGTCGTGTGTGAGCAGTAGCACTGTGGGGCAAAGCCTGGAGGAGAAAAAGGCTTTTTGAAGTCACTGATGTGTGCTGTTAAATGAGGCAGGACCTTATTGCCATTTTACATATATGTACTGTATAGGTGGTCAGGACTCCTGATGCATGTACGCATGCATTTACACATGTAGTATATTAAAAGAATGGTTATTCTTAGCTTATAAACAGTCTCCTAATCACCACCTCTATTGATTAAACAGATTGACACCTTTGTTGTCCTCTGACCAAATGCAGTTCCAGCTGAAACACTTCTGCCGAGAGCAGATCACGCAAGTTAATCTGCATCATCAGTTTTAACACAAGGGTAATTAAATAGAGTCACACTTGGTAGGCATTACAGAAAGGCCAAACTGAAACACATGTAAACCTGAAATCATGCCAATATTGCTGCTTTGTATTGGAGAGGAAGATATTCAATGGAGAAAAATCTAGGGTCTTGACAAGTGACCACGGAAGATCTGAAATCACAAACGGACACCTGATCTCTCCTTTTTTGACCCTGACACCCAATACGCTTAATTAAACAAGACACTGAATGCTGATGGAGTGTCTAGCCAGTGCATTTTGCCTCAGGTCCGAAAATGTATTTTGGTCTTTGACTAAAATATGTTCTGTGGCTTAAATTTGTTTTAACACACCCTTAGCCTGGACCAAAAAGCTACACATGATGTATGCAAGGCCTTTCTAAGTTCACTTCTTCAATTTTGAGTGTTACAGAGCCTTTTTGCTCTGAGTTGCCAAAGGGCTCTCTTGGCTTCAGGGGTGGCACCAAAACTTCTACATATTTATAATATTCTCCTCATGATTCACCATTATATTGCTCTGTAACTCTGATGGTCTAGGACATACACTTTTGTATAATAGGTTTACTAGAATTTTAAAGACGTTTTGCACAAGTTCACAAAGCAAATCCTGTTAGGTTAGTGCAAAAGGCTAACAAATACTTGTGAACTGATTCCTTTGATTTAAAATCTCCTCTCATCCACTGACAAACCACTGGAGAATATATTTGCCAAGGGGACACTTTCATGGGAGGAGAGACAGATACCTAAGAAAAGAGTGACTCAGAACTGAATTATTAATTGACTCACTAATATTAGCATACCCACATTAATTACATACCAGCATACAAGCTGGAGCACTGCATACTTATCTGGAGGAGGTTCTGGACATCAGTTGAGCATACACACTAATTGTAACTCTAGAGTAACTCTGAGCAGAGGCTATGTAATTAGAACTGTCGTAAAGTGTCACATATGACTCTGTTATATTATCATGCCTCGAGAAAAAGTTTAACATACCGTTGATTGTTATGTATGGTGAACTTCACACAAGGAGAGTGCACCACATAATTTGAATTCATCTCAGTGGAGAACTCACCATTTTTTGAACGTTAAGAAATGGTTCATATTGAATGTAACAGTTAACTTAATGTAACAGTTAAGCATAATGGTATTGGTACAATAGAATAGACATATGTGTTTAATTTTTCACTTGGAGTTCTATTTTTAGTTCCTTGCTTCTAAATATGTATTTCTCAAAAAAGGTGATCAGGAACAAAAATGATATCTCACTTGAAGTCTCATAACTGCAAGGAAACAGTCTTAGTCCTCCATCACCTACTTCATTCCTCCATCCACTTAACTGCCTTTCTCATGCCGCACATGGCTTCTTCTGCTAGAGCTTGCTAATCATCCCTAAACCAATGCGTTTTACACATTTTGAAAAGGTCAACTACGGCTACCCTGTTTCCCCATTATCTAGTGCATACTACAAGGGCTGTGTAACAAACCTTGCTGAGGGCTCTGTGTTTGTACCTGATGACTTTGGTTATTCTCTATGTTGGTAGATGTTTTCAGGCCTTTGTACTTTGCTGACAAATTGCCCTTAACAGAGTGGAATGTTTTACTGCAGGGCTTTGCATATTCAGCTTAATCTAGCTGAATATCACAAAAATCCCTTGAATGTCCTGACAGATTTTCCATATTTTATGCACTAATTGTTTGATTGCGGTTGTTGTTTAACGCCTCTGTTGGCTTACTGATGCTGCTCACATTGGAATCACACTGAGTTACCATGATCAGTGTTCAATGTTAGTGAGGATGTGCATATCACATTAACCCTGCGTTGTCAATACGTGTGTTTGTTGTGTGTGTGTGTGTGTGTCTGAGCTTATGTAACAGAAGGAATCACAAGTGTCTCATTATATTCTTTAGGCTGATTAAACCCTGCAATGTGTGATGAGTCGGGCAGGACAACAGTAATCAAATCAGTGTAACCTTCTCTATATGCCAGGCCATATTTGGGTGAACACTTTTCAATTCCTCCACGGATGCTTTGCTCAGTAACAGCAGTCTGAGTGTTCAGCCAGCTGGATAATTTTTTTTTTTACCGCTGTTACAAACCAGGGCACTACTGTCTGTTTTAGTTCCTGGCTGAAGGTGTCTTTTTTCAGTAGAGGCACAGCCTGTTTTTGTCTTTGTGCGTCAGTAGTGAATCATGGCCTCACCCCTTGGCCTCCTTCTCAGGACGGGGTCAGCTATGAGGTGCGACGGTATGACAGTGGAAAGTACGCCACCGTAAGCTCCGAGGGGCGGACATTCGATCAAGTGTCGGGCGAACTTGTGAGGAGGCTCCTCATGTACTTCGGGGGGAGCAATGAACAAGGTGAGCCGACCATAACAGCACAGAAGGTGAGCCAACCATAACAGCACAGAAGGTGAGCCAACCATAACAGCACATAATTGGCCATAAACCACTACGTTACAAGGTCAGTGAGACTGCTTGAGAAAGACACCATTCCCAGCAAGGGAATGCTTATCTCTGCAGTCTACTCTATTGGAGTAAAGCGGGTTATGTAGAACAATCTTATAAGTTTCTGTTTTGAGCCCTTTAATGAGGAGTTCTCTGTAGAACCCTGTTGGTGAATCTCAGCAATGGGGAGAGGTTCTCCGTGTGGCTTCCACTCTTTGATCCTTTGATAACAGGACTTTTGGAGATGCTTTCTGGGCATCAGCTTTAGAGAGAACAACTCTTCAATGGCTTTTTAGCATCCTTCAATGAAACCAGCAACAATATTTCACAATGTAGCACTGTAAGAATACAAGTTTGTTTTCCATATAGGTAAACCATGTAAACCCCACAACAACACAGTTCCCCAGGCTTAGATGAAGCCTTTAAGAGTCTCATCAGATTCATCCAATGACATTCTAGTAGAAGGTTTTAGGTATCTTTAGCTTCATAGAGATTCACTGTTGTGAAGAGCCCTCGCGGCGGGCCCTTCACATGGTTCATTTGGAGGTTTTCCCCTTAGACACCACTGTGTTGGTATTGACTTGTAGGCGAAGCAATGGGAAACACAACACCAATCGTCATCACAGTGTTCCCTCGGGATGATGGTGCCATGATGCGACGCCTGGTTGTTGCTGTTCGTATTCCCTCCCGCTATCAAGTCTGCCCACCAGATCCAACCGACAGCACAATCAAGATTGAGGATCGGCCAGGCATGACCGTCTATTCACTGTAGGTATCTCACCTCTCAAGGACAGTTGCAAAAACGAACTTCAAAACATTGTCGGGGCTATAATCCCAGAAAGCGTTTTGGCATACTACTTGACATAGAATAATTATATTTCATAATTTTCAATATCACTCTTTTTGTCTCAATCATGCAGGCAGTTTGGGGGCTTCGCAGGAGAGACAGAGTATCGCTCAGAAGCTTCCCGTTTGACACGCACCCTTGGTGAGACCGCTCCTTATCAACGCAAGCAGTACTTTTGCTTAAGCTATGATCCACCACTTAAGCCCTACGGGCGACGAAATGAAGTCTGGTTCATCCAGGACGAGCCCTGAATTACCATTTGTTATTGTAGCATGGAGTAGGGATGACTAGAAACATGTAATACTGACAGAGAGGAGCTAGGGATATTAAGGAAATGGGTGGGATTGGCTGATTAAACTCCAAGAAGCACAAGGAGTACTACATTGGGCGATTGGGTGGGGTTCATTGTCACAGACCTACTAGTAGTCCAGTAACATTCATTTGATGTTGGAGTTAGTATTATCTACAATAGTGGGCTACATATTTACCTTTCAACTAGTGCGATAACATAAATGGGTGAGTAGCATGTCTATCATAGTGTAATAAGAGACTTGATTACCATCATCTGCCTAAACCACAATGCATTATCATTTTTAAGAGGGGGCTAGAGTCTGCCATTCAAATTAGGACTTGTTCACCTTCATACACAGTTCACTTTTATGCCATTCTGCTATACAAAATAGTTATCTTCAAGACCAACAGTTAGAGGTCCTACAAATTCTTCATAAAGGGTCATTTTGACTGTAAATGTTTCATTTGTATATTGTTATTGTTTAAAAATGTGATGTTACATTACATTGTAACTTTAAATACCTGCCTCTAAATACCTTTAATCATCTTCAAGATGATTAATCATCAATCAAATCTCTTTACAAGGTATTGGAAGGCACAAAATGTTGCATCAATGACAGCAGTATCATGACACCTGTGTTATCAGAGACCCTGATAACAATCATATCTTGCACCAGCTAGAGTGTCGTGTTTTTCACCTCTTTCACCCCTTTGTCATGCTAGAACTGAGCGGTTCATTTTGAGTCAGAAGTTGTCAACTCTGAAACAAATACATTTATTCTGTGCACATGAAGTGCGTAGTCATGCAAATCATCAATATCTTAATGTTCGACACTCTACAAAGCCCATTGTTGATTTAGGATGCAATGTCATTTGAAATGTGTTTAACTGTTCTGTCAAACTGCGTCACAAACACCTCACAGACTTACTAGACATTGTACAAATGTATGAAATGGTATTATGAAATGTTGGAAAACAACAGCAAGGGCCTCCTCTTATACATCAAATCATTTATTCAGATATTTATTTCAGTGTTTGTGCTTTCCAGAAGTAGGTTTTATTCACTGGTTTATTTTTCATTTCTGTGTAGTGACTTTGTTGCTGTGTCTTTTTTTTGTACTGTAAATGTACTCCTTGAGTCATTTACTATAAATGAACAGTGGTTCTAGAAACCATTTTCAAGTACTTCTCTACGTGGCGTGATTTTCTGTGAAAATGTAGGTTGGATATATTGGTCAGCAATGGATTGAATATCATATGGTAATAAATATGTTATTCAGTGTAATGAGTATGGTTTTTGTTTTGTTGTTTTTGTATGGTAGTCATGGTCGCATTATAAGAAACACAGTCAATATCATTCCTGTCATTTGATACATACTATTTACACAGCTGGAAACACTGGTGAAGGTTATGAGCTGCTGTCATCGGCTGGCAAAGAAGTTTATAAGCATTCCCAGGTTGTCAGTGCACCAGGATACAAATCCACATTACTGACCCAGTAAGTATTTTAAAAGCAGCACCACAACAGCTTTTGGCTTATTGAAACAATATGGTGTCATTGCATTTTTATTTTTGAACAACCATCAAGCAAAGGTAATACTCTGTGGTCGATTGTTTTACATGTTTGTCACTGGTACCCTTTACTTTAATGTAGGAATTCTATGGCCAAGTTGACATACAAAAGCCAGACTTTATGCTAATGCTCAAGTGTCTGACCTACAAGACTAATGCCAAACTAAGAATATGTTCATTGCTCTTCATTGCATTTCTTCAAAAAAAAAATATTCAAAAGATACATTTAAATGTATCATGTTGTGTTGACTTGATTAATATATTTCCTAGAAAAGTAGTGAGTGTGGTATTCAGGCACATGCATATTTGGGTGACGGAAGAATAACACAAAGAAACAATTCAATTTTTCTACCCAAGAGTGTAGTGTCTGTGTTGCACATTCAATATCTACATCAGCCAAATACACACGCATATCATTATTACTTTCAATATACATTTATTAGTTGTTTGATTATAGAAATATTGATCAGTTTTAGATTTTAAAAATAAAGATAAAAGAATTTACAAACACAAGCCAAGTCAAAGAGCTTTTGTTAAACACACTTCATATTTTTTTAACACTTCACCAAATCGTTTATGTCATGCCATGACAAAACAAAATAAACTCTGTGAGGGAACCAATGACTTTATAAACTGGAGGAGACTACTGCTCCAGTTCAATTATGCATAAATACCTGCAGTTCATTTGGGAGGAGGCTGTGAAACAAGACACAACCACAAAGCAAAAGTGTGTGTTTGTGTTGTGTACGTATACGTGTGTGTGTGCGTGCGTGCGTGTGTGCGTGTAACTCAACTCTGTGGTAATTACAGAAAGAGTGAGGTTGGAATTTCTAACAAGATTAGAAGTCATCACTGTGGTTTGAAAAAGGGGCAAAGGTCAGGGACTGAACCTGATATGATAGGGTCGCCAAGACATACTCCTAGGAACTGGGAGTGCCATGTAATGCAACCACACTACTCTCAATCACAACAATCTAAATCCTATGGTCAAACGTGGATCAGAGTTATCCTCCTAGGCAATACAAAATAAAAAAATGTCACAAAAAGGCTGCTGTGCATTGGAACGTAGATTGAAGGCTCCCTAGCAATCAGAAAAAGACTATATGTTGCAAAGCCCCCCAGCTGGAGGAGTCATCCACCTCAGCCACATTTATACTATAACTGGTAAGAGTGATAGTATCATTGTGGTTTTGTCACATTATTCATTACAGAATAACGCAAATTGGTCATTATAAATTATCCCCATGACACCATTGGCTCTTCTTTTTCTTTACAAATGCTGAAAATGTAAAATACTTTCAGGCTCACACATTCCCATGTCTGAACTTAGAGGAACAGTTCCCACACAATACGTTTCAAAAGCTCTCTCTCAAGCAGAGTTCAGTGGCCCACAATGAGGCAAGAGAACAGTCCACACATAGACTTAATACAAGAGTTGGTTATCTAATGGAGTTAAAAAAATGTTTGTAGTAAAACTGTGTCAAAGGAGCTGAGAGAAAAAGAAAGGTTGTGAATAGAGAGGTAATTGTATCTAACTCATTCCATACACTTGCCTGTGATCCAAGTATGATTGATTATCTCTCCAAAACAGCATTAAGTATTCTAATGTGTATGCACTCTAGCCAGCATGGTCCGTCACAAATGAACACCTATATTGGCTCAGTATTAATACAAAATAATAATAATCTGTGTTTAACTGGAAACTAATGTATTGTAAGTGAATGTGTTGTAAATGGCCTCGTCTCAGTTGTTCTTCTTCTCAGGGTAGTTGGGAAAAGGTGCGTATGGAGGTGGCTGCTCCTGCAAGGGACAAAGACGCTTTAATCAAATTTTACTTCACAGTTAATTAGTGCATGTGACAAATGGTGGTTTGAAGGGTTTTGGGATGACCGGATACTTACCATGGGCATGTAGACATTGTGGGGGTTGTTTGGGTTATAATATGCACTACCAGCAGCCTCTGCAGCCTTTGCATTGCCTGAGAAACAGGAAAGGACCAGTTTACAAATTGTATGATCAAAAATAGACATCCTATCAATTATTCATGCATTCACACAGTAAACGGTTCCACTGGACCACTTAATGAGTAAATACTGTCATAAGCATTTAGATAGACAAAGACAGAAGAAATAGGCTAGGTTTCAAGAAGAATAGTTTTTAAGACTATGGTATTTTACACTTTCAGATGAAGCAATGGACTTTTTCATATGTAGATCTAACAATAGACTTTAAGATTTTCATATCTAGGAAATGTCATAAAACCACACGCAAGGTTCTGTAGAGTGTGACGATTGATGCAGTTAAAACTGTATTATCTGTGTGAGTGCATTTTGAAATATATATGAAATTTCATTCAACTTTTTTTGCTTTATCTTTGAAGGGTTGCATTTTGTTGAACCTCAGCACTGGTATAAGGGAGGATGTTGATTTCTGGAGATTTGTCTTGCGTTCTTGCGTTCGTGCGTATGTGTGTGCGTGCGTGTGTGTGCGTGTGTGCGTGTGTGTGTGGTTGTCCTTTTTAATTTGACAAGTAGCTCTTTTGACACTGGCCCTCCTTCCTTGCTGCCTGCCCTGTGTCATGGCATTCACTCAGTTGCTGACTGATAGAATCAGACAGATGCACTGAGGCAAATAGAGAGAGAGAGAGAAAAGAGCGAGAGATAGAAAGAGAGAACAGATGCAAGTACTATAGAAAAACAGAAAGAGAAGAGGGGAAAAGAGAAAAATGGAAGAGAAGATGGGGAGTTGAAGGAGAGACGGAGAGACAGACCTGCAGGGGGAGCAGCCCAGTTCTGGGGTGGTCCAGGATAAGGTGGTGGGGGGGCCATGTAGGCAGGGGCAGTCGGGTACACTCCTGCAGAACGACAGTTACACACGCTTCACTGAACGAGCCTGGGACATCAGTGCTCATAATGAGTAAACAAAACTAATCATTACAAACTATTTATACACGTGTCTGATGTTACGAGCCTTGACGTCACTACCAAGAGGTTGTGTGAAATTGATCATTCATGACATGACCACTTGGATCTTTGCATGAATGACTTCTTAAAACTTTTTTCCACGGCACAAATGAATACACTTGCACCATTTGCCCATATTAACGTCTAACAATGTGTACCAGCTGTGGGATATGGATAGCCCATGTTGCCAGGTGGTGCAGCGGAACCAGGGTGGAAACCATTTTGCTGAGGTGGGGGTGCATAAGGGTAGCCCATGGACATGGGTGGAGGTCCATAGCCGTTCATAGCTCCAGGCGATGGATAGCCAAATGAGGCACCACCATTTTGGGCTGGAGGGGCACGAGATGCTGAGATGGAGGGAAAAAAAAAATTATAATTAGCAAAAATTAAAGCAAATTACCAAGATATTATACTTGGCCTAAACAAAAACACACGGCATTAATCACGGATTAGCGTGTCCAGACACGTATCCATATCTCAACACTGCGAAGCGAGACATTACCATACAATCCTCACCATTTGTGGCCAGTTTGAAGAGGTGCTGACCCAGCTCAATGGCTCCACCACTCGGGAAGGACATCTTGAAACTTGCCTGTCCCTCCCAGCCACCTTATCAGGAAAGACGTTTTCAAAATATTTGATTTGACTGTTATGGACTCATCATGACATTCTTCTTTTGCAAGAAGAAAATTTACACAAAACAACATGCCCTGACAAAGCTCTCTTACTCTTCAACTGTTTTCACCCTGATCCTTAAATCTGGTTTAAGTGACACTTCTGCAGGCTAACTTTCCTTTTGGTAACCTTGAAGAAACCATATGCTCTGAGAAAGCTAATTCTGCTCATGGTACTTCCTCACACCCTACAGCCAGTGACTACATTTTCAACATGGTGTGGTTGTATCAACCGATCAAGAATCTTAAAAACTTTCACCACACAAGGGGGGAGTTCCTACAGTAGCTAAACGGGACAGAAGTTGCCAAGAAACACTAGCATTACTTACAGCATCTATAATTACACCGTATATAGATACATACATAAAAAAAGAGTTTCCAAAGCTTTATTCTATGAAGCATCTGATAGGCCTACAGCCCAGAAGAAAGTTACAGCCGTATATTTCAGTACCTCCAGTCTCTGCATTGAGTGTGCCCTTGATGTAATTTGCCGCAAAAACAGGCTGTTCAATACTACAACCCTTAATCAGGTAATAGGGGAACATCACTGAGCCAAGATTGTCCCTTGGGTTGCTGGAAACAAACACCATCTATGTGAAGGGCACAGAGACCATAATATATGTCAATACTCATACACCTTAAAAGAAATCGCAAAGTCAAAAGCCTATCTTCAAACCCTTTATGGGGAAATATGGCAGAAGATCTGAAGTAGATGTATACTAATAGAAAAAAAAAATGATTGGTCAGAAAACTTTGCATCAAATGCATCAATTTACCCTGTATGGTGTGAGGTACACGGAGCCCTTCTTGGTTCCCCTGAGTAAATCTGTCTTGCTTGTAACATCATTGAAGGATAGCTCCACATTTTTGCAGTCTCTCAGGACACTGAGAAGGAAACATTTGTTTTTAGATACACTCTTACTACAGTTTGCTATATGAACACATATTAGCTTTCGAATGTCTTTCAATAACAATTCTTCTCTGAAAAGCACAGACCTTCCAGTAGATTATCAAGGCACTCTGATCTCCACACTGTAGGATATTTGGTCAGAAACACTCTATTCATCTAGTAAATATCATTTGACAATACTGTAGGGGTTTAGCTTGTCTAAATGCCGGCTAAATGACGCCTGTAGTTAAAACCAAAAGCATTGCGGAGGTAGAATGTTTGTGTGCTAAACAAGACAACAAAGTTCGCTTCCTGTATTCGTCCCAGCATTATTACAACCAATCAGACTACTTGTAATTGAAGCGTAGCAAGTAGAAACGTCACGGGACTCTCCAAAGAACCAATGAAAAGAAGCAATGACTTTACACAAGGCGTAAACAAAGCTAGCTGATGTTAGCTGCTATCTAAAGGTCTTATGAAATAAGGTAGCTAGGAGTATGTAGAGCTTTAGAAACATATACAAATTACAGCTTTAGACATGTCCGCTTTAAGATGATGTTCGACCAGTATCTTCTTTAATTGCTTTCTCGTCACTGAAGGAACGTTTGACGTAAGGCGTCATCTAGCCAAATGGCCACTTTTAGGTTACAAAATCAGGTTTACTTTTTACTTCGAGCACATATAAATGCGTCAAAAAGTATGACAATCTCAGACATACCCATTTTGCTCGGTCTCAAAAATAAAACGAATATATCTAACGAATAAAGACATAAACTAAGGCTTGAAAGCACTGTGAGAAGTCCCTGCTAGTTAGCTAACCCGAACTCAGCCTGAAACCAAAATTACAACTAACGTTAGAGCTATTTACGAACAACCTGGCATGTAGTAACACACTAGATTTCAGACATCTGCAATGTTTTACTTTACCTTTCCCCGTTATTAATCATAACGCCTCCATTTTGTGCATGGTTTCGATTCAGTGCCATGTTTGGGTTAGTAGAATCCTTGATTAGCTGGCTAGTGTTTCGTTGGTATGTTCACTGGCCGTCAAATAATCTGAATGCCCTACATTCGCTTAATCCCGTTACGTCACAGGAGCAGCTGTGTAATCATTTCCATCTCGTGACTCGCCTAGACAACGAAATCGAATAAACTAGAAACAAGTGTATGGCGCATTCATCTAAATAATAACGGTGTATGACAACAATAGCCTACACATGTAAAAATACGTATAAATGCCCATCACTCTCGACCTGATGTGATCTTGTTTTTCATGTAAACTCATGCAAACATTGCCACTGAATTGTGGGCCTATCTGTTTTATTATTTTAATAGGATATATCTTAATCTTGCTTCTCTTATTTTTGTTGCATCATACACAACTGCATATTAACCCTCACTATTTAGTTCAGCCATCAGTCATTTGTTTCAATGTCAGCAGTGGTCTATTTTATATGTTATGATTGTGCATGCTCCTGTGTGAGCTCATGTGCCAATTAAGGATAAATTAGTCAATTGGTTTAAATGCCTGTGAATGTCCTGTTTGAAAGGTTACGCCTAGGTTTAAATCCTTTTAATTTTCGCACCAGCCAACCATTTATACATAATTTACAGATTAAATAGCCAATTAGCCTGTGTTTATAGTCTTACTAAAGTAATGTTTGCTACATTTAAAACATGGCAATGAAATTGATTGCGATGGCACTTTTGTGTAGCACGTTTGGTCGTTATCTGTCGTCCCACATTCAGAATCAAGGATATTCTGAATCTTTGCAAATTACACCAAATGTTACCTGCCGCGGGCGTCATATGCGCGCGGTTTTCGGACCGAAGGTCAGAGACAACCTGCGCATCAAAGGTTTGGTATGCTAACTAACATAGGGATGATGTTTACATTTAAAATGATGGATAGTTTAAGGCTTCTTTTAGAATTCAAGAGATCTGGGTTAATCAACGATGGAAGTATTACAATAGCATCTGCTTCCAGATAGGTATGGCGTCAGTAGGGCTATTATTCCCAGATAAGAAAGCATAGGTTATCTTGGTCCACCGGTGAATTTTGCTCGGGCACCCCACTGCTGGTCTGGTCCGCTCTCACACCACCGTCATCTTTAGTGTAGCTGGGAGTGCATATTAAAAAAAGGACATGTATTATGAATTCTTGGAATTTCTAAATCATATTTGGTATGGTGTATTATCAGCCGCTACACATAAGTTCTTAAGTCGAAAAATGGCATGGTCAATTTAATATTGATACGCACTGGTAACATTTTATAAAAGGGTTAAGGGTGGCTGAAAATGACTTTAGTAGGCTATAAATGTAAAAAAAAAAAAAAAAAAAATGTAATGTAATGCTGTCATAGTGTATGCTTTTTAGTGTAAAATGGTGGGTGTAACTCATATCAAATACGACAGTTGTTATGCACAGATGGAGGTCAGAGTTCGGTTTCCGTTAGTAACTTGTACCCAGACATTGCATCATTGTGGTTATATGAACCGGTAATTGCCACCTTTCTGGGTTTCAGGGAGATTCAGTGGTGGTAGCTTTGGGTGTGCAGCTTGTCTCTGGTGTTCAGAAGTATTGTCCTCATCACTTGCCCCCTTAAAAAAAGACAGAAGCAGAGATATAGCCTACCCTGAATAGTACGTGCAAGTGTGTAGGCTCTGTGCTGTTTTGTCTGGATCAAGGATGGATGTTGTCCTTTAAGTAGGCTATATACTGAATATGCACCATCAGTAATTTCCTGAGAATATTCACCCATTAATCTATTTGTATGTATCTGTTATTTCATTTGGCATGTTGCATTTTGTTCCTCAAGCATTTCCTGAAAAATGCAACATTGAAAAAGCTCTGAGAGTGGCTTGTGGACCAGAGAGGGTTTCTAGCCATGCCTGTCAAAAACATGGATGCTGCTACAACAGTCAAGATTCCTTGTGCTACTACCAAATAAATGGTATCAGATACTCTTTGAAGTTGAGTTGTAAAAGTATTGGTAGGCCTAAATGTTATCTCATCTTATTACAAAGATCTAGAGGAATTTTGTAAATTAGCCATTGGTCATTGTGTAGGCCTACAAATGTAACTATTTTCTTTTTAGCATGCTCGCTAGATGGCCATTTTGTGTTCTCACTGAGGGCAACAGATGCTTACCCACCTCTAAACCCTGGGATGCTGGTGATCAAAAGTCAGCCTCCGTGCTTTCCTGTTTTCTTCCGTCCTGATGTGGCACTCTTCAAGTTTGGTGTGACTAAGTGTGGCTCTCATATGTCTGTGAGTTGTTCTTCAACACTCACTCATGTGATGGGGCTTGTAAACCTTCACTGAAATGTACTGCTGTAACTTACAAACACAACACTAGTGTTTGAGATCCACCACATTGTGGATTTATGCAATCCAATGTGATAAAATGTGCCTTTCCTTAGGTAAATGGAGCACTGGTGAATTATGAAGCAGAGGCGATCGAGCTGGTGAACTCTGAAGCTGTGTTCAGGCAGACACCTATTAGCTGGTACTCCTGTGAAGATTTGTCTCACAAATGTAAAGATTTGTTTCCGTTTTTCCAGTGAGAATTTGAATGTATGAGTGACTTGGTGTTTCTTTCATCTTCAGCATTCGCATCCAGTGTCAGTATGCAAGGTCTGCACTTCTGAACACAGTTATGCAGTCTGTAATCCCCACCAATCCCCCACCAGCATCTGCACAGGGGATAGTGGGAGTGCAGATGAGAATCGCCACTGGTAAATAGGATAAACACTAACCAAACTGACTAACCAAATTAAATAAACATGCTGTTGTCTTGAATGAAGTGAAACACAAATATATGGTACTTGACAGGTAATACTTGGCAATCGGTGTCATCACATGAATCCTCATAAGGCAAAATATATATTTATTTTTTTAACAGATGGGTCATTCTCCTCCTTCCACCCACGTGACCACCTGCCCCTAAGCCTACCACTTGACAAGCCTGTTTATGTTCAGGTGTCCACCTCCCCACACTCACCCGATCCCACCCTCTCTCTGAGGGTGCATGACTGCTTCGCCTATCCAGCCTCAAGACACTCCCTGTGGACACTGCTTCATGATGGGTGAGTGAGCCTCAGGAAAAATAAGACTACCAATTTAGATCAGACAACCAAGGTAGATGTGATCCAAATTATAAAAGTGAATGTAAGAAGACAGTTGTTGAGTTAATTGCCCTTGGCTGCATTTCCCAAAAGCGTTGAACAACTAATGTAGTTAAATGGAGATTATTGTTTAGAACACACTCGCTCCATGGTTACAACAGTGGTTGCTCAATGACTCTCTTGCATTCTCCAGGTGCCCCAATCATCTTGACAATATGCAGACATCCATTCCAGTGGGGGAAGTGTTGGGGTCAACAGGACCTTCCCAGGTCAGACGGTTTGATGTGAAGACATTTGCTTTTATCAATCCGCAGACTGGGAAACCTAGCATGGAAGAGGTAATGCTAGGTCTTTTTGTATATCTTGAAAAAGACAGCATAATATAGTGGTATTCCTTTGAGTAGACATTAACAGCCATAGCTCCTTGGGCCAAGAGACCTTAAACACATAGGTATTGATCATTATAACATGGAAAGGCTTATCCCTGTAAATCAACAGGTCCACTTTGAAACTTCTCCACAGTTTGACATGTCCTCCCTACATGTGTTCCACAGCTGTACTTCTATTGTTGGGTGGAGATCTGCTCCCATGGGCCCGAGTGTGACCAGCAGTGCTCCACCCTGAGTGCGTGCCAGAGCCTGTGTCAAAGCAGCATTACTTTGCTTTTCCATTACTACTATTGCAATTTTTCCTATCCAAGTCAATATGTTCTTAAGACTATGGACTAAGTATTTTCATGTGTTGATGCAACATGGGGGAAATAGCACTCTTCTAATAACAATGTTCCCCAAGTCAGATTCATGGTGCTTTTCTTTCTTCTGTTTAACGTAGCCTTAGACACCACCTCTTCGGAATCTACAGCGCGGGGCAGGAGAACTGTGGACGACCGTATCACTCAACTGGTATCTTTAGGCCCCATCCAACTGGCTAAAAACAGTTCAGGACTACAGGAGGACAAGGATCAGCAAATGGGTTCAGGTTGGAACAAACTGATCTGAGTGTACTAGTGTAGTATGAGCTCCTATGACACTCAAGCCATATCTTTGCCTTTTCACAGGAGGACGGATGCCAGCTCTGTACTGCCTTTCCGTTGTGTGTGCCTTGGTCTTACTATTTCTTCCATTCTTGGCTTGGACAAGAGGCTGTAGTAGATGGAGGAATAAAACAGAGCCAGACAGCCCAAAGGTTGAGATGGTAAACATCTGTGAGCAAGCATCTGTGGCTCTATAACAGCAACTCAATTAGCACAATCCAATAAAGCGTTCACAAGATAAATGTAACGGTCATGTGTATTGAAAGTACTAAGCCATTTTAATGATGTATGATTGTATACACAGATATACAGAGCACATTCCAACTAAGAATATTGTATTACCACTGTTAATTTTTTTTTTTGTATAACCAAGATATGCTATACAATAAAGAATTTACAAGCAGTGTCCAAGGCAATAGGCATCACTGTTTGAATAAATCTTAAAATACCCAATATTGCAAAAAAAAAAAAATGGTTTGCCTGACAACTTAACATAAACTGAATATATAATGAAATCCGAGTCTGTAGGATGAATGTAAAAGTCAGTATGGTTTGAATTTCCTTTGTGCTCTGAGCAAAGCAATTTTTTGCTTGTCCTCTTCAAACTTCTTTCGAAGCTCTGCAATATCTGCAATGTAAGAGCATAGCTGGTCAATTACTTGGAAGAAACAGAAGTGAGAATCTTTTGAAATTTCACATTATTCTTTTCTAATGCCATTCTCAATCTTTAAATGGGGCATTTGATCATTAAGATGCTAATAGCCAACTGCTTTTTATGTTGTGTTACACAATCACTCCAGGTCTCCTCCAGTTTAGCACAGGCAGATGACCTCACTTACGTTCTCTTTGTGACTCTCTGTGCTGCCAACTGTAGAAACGTAACAGTTCCTTCCGTTTTGTCTTCTTTCCCTCCTTCTCCAGGGCCCTCTTGTCAGCTGCCTCGCTGTGAGGTCGGACCTTGGTGCCCTTGGCACCTTTAGTTACTTTAACCCAGCCTTCCTCATCCTCCTCCTGTTGTTCTGCCTCCTTCTTCTTTCTCTCAGCATCCTAGAGTTAAGATCGTAAGGATAAAAATTCCCAGCACAGTAGACCAATATCTCATTTTCTGCATTTGGTTTGTGATGTGTGTACTATGAGCTCATAATGTTAAATCTGCTTTGTGACAAGAATTCAGAGGCCAGCTTTGTGACAAGAATTCAGAGGCCAGCTTTGTGCTGCCTTACAGTTGTCTGTGTCTTGGCCCTGCCTTTGGAAGTTTCTCAGGACACATTTTTTGTGATGGTTTTCAGAATGTTACATTGGTTACCGCGTCAAGGCATCACATTTGTTTTGTCTACAACGAGCAAGCTAACAGGCTTGCCCTGGAAAGAGCAAAAACAGCACAATTGGCACTGATACAAACTAGATAGTTTGTTATCTTTTGCATTTTGGCAGGTGATGTAGGACAGCTTTGTAGCCAGGCGTAAGGCATCGCCGTCACTGATAGTATAAGAATAATTCAAAGGGCTGCAATTCCTAATACAGCAAGACAGAGTAAGGAGCAGAGATGTAGATTTGATAAAAACATCTATATTACCTCCTCTTTCCTCCGATCATAGTCACTCATAAAGTAATCAACTGCCTGTTGAAGTGTGTCTGGCTGCACAAATGACTGGCTGTATTGGTGTATCCATTCTGAAAAATACAAACAGGTCTCGGTTTAAATGTTATGTTTTTTTTTCAATACTTAATGTAAGTAATTTTAATACTTTATTGCCCACCTTTAAATGTGATGCAAAAAAAGGTAATGTAGCACGATAAACAAAAAGACAGTTTATGTCCGTAACAACAATGCCGAAACAAAACCACGCTTAACCCGCTAAGCCAGAAATGTCACTTACTGTGTAGACCTGTTCTTACTGGATGATCCTCAGTGGAAACAATTAAGGGCACATTTTGAGGGTGGGTTTTGGCAGCTGTTACACCTGATGGCTTTGTGTAAACGATGTACCCCACTGAAAATCCCTGTGGAGCACAAAGTCTTTAAAAAGGGAGACTAATAATGCCAAAGGGCATGCATCACAATTGATGGCCGACATGTGCACTATACCTGTTTTTGTTTAGTGGTGAAATATTTTGAAAGTTTTTGCTCAGTGGGCTCAGGGTGGCCCGGTTTATCTTTCAGCTCCACGGATTGAATAGCCCCAAACTGAGAGAATAGCCGGGTTATGACATCCTAAACACATTTAAAAATGAGATTTCAACGAAACTCCAAGTAACATTTACATTCCAATAGCAACAACATACAAGCTGACACTTAAGCAGCAACCAACCTCTGTGCAGTAAGGTGGAATGTTGAGAACAAACAGTGTTCTGTCCAAGGGTCTGCTCGACGTTTTTTCTAATCGAACCTTGTGTTCCTTCACAAACAGCTGGTGTGCCGCTGGACTATTCTTAGTAAACTTTATATCCAGTACTAGGAGACAAAACATTAACACAAGTGAAATTAAAACATCGAGGATGTGTTTCAGTGTGAAAAATGTCCCATGCCCGATCGCCACACTTCTCAATGCACTTCGGTGCGATCACACTGAATACATTTAAAACCCCTAACAGACGGAGATGTAGATAAATTAAACTTAATGAACTCGGCAGTTTAGACATCGATCTCTAGTTTTTCTGGGCTATAGTAACGTTATCTCTTATTGCCTGACTGACGCGTTGATATTAAGCAACAAACCAACACCAAAGCACATTTCGATTTATTACAACACATGACAGTTTTTCTTTTATTTTCAGTTGCAACATTGCAAAAAAGATTGATATTTACCAGTAAATCCTCCTGGAATAACACAGGGCTGGCTCGCATGCTTTTTGTTGGGCACCGCCATCTTTAAGATATTTTCGGCGGAAGCAGGAAATGACGTATGTTTTGTAGTCTTAGTATAGAATTACCAAAAAAAAAAAAAACGTAGAACCCATCTGACAGCACAAATTCAGAACCTACCTCAACCTTGGATGACCCAAGCACGAGTCAAGAAGAAGAGATACAAGAACAGTTGGCTAGTACAGAAACAACACATGGTCAGAACTGTGAACAAGAAGAATCTACACTAAGAAGGTCTTCCAGACACAGAGAACAACCAAGAATGCTGACTTACACAGAACTTGGGAATCCCTTAGTGACAATAGTTAAGTCCCTCTTCCAAGGTCTTAGTACAGCTACTGTAGAATCACTCCCAGACTTGATTAATTCCGAACATGCCTACCCCGTAACAATGCAGCCTTGTAGAACGCAAAGGGACTTGCATATATTCAGAGGGGGAGGATGTAACCAAGGTTAACAAAGTTACCTTTAAGATTCTGTAAATATGTGTAAATAGTAATTAATAAATAGTCTAATAATAAATGTGGGATATTTTTATGTTAAGATGAACATGGATTAGCTTATCAGTATGAGAGTCTCACTTTAGGAAGAGTAGACTTAACAGGAAGCAGACATAGACCATTACACAGGCGCCAATTAACAATTAGCAATTAACAATTAACAATTAACTGAGGGCCTCAGGATATCCGCACCAGATGGGGAAGGGGTCAGACGTTCTCAGAGGAGCCTTAGGCACACACAGGGGTCACAGAGGATGTCAGGGGGTCTCAGGAGATCCAGACACCCACAGACACACACATTGACACATAAGCACACACACACACAAGGGTACTCAGGGGAGTTACAGAAGAGGGAGTAGTTAATTCTGATTGGTTTTGGCAAACAGCCAGATAGGACACATCCCACAGGTTACAGGCCTTAAAATGGCATGCAAAACGTTCATACAATGAGATCGAGCTAATCCATGGACCATCTCCTTATTGTAGCTTATTGATTACAATAATAAACCTCCAGATTTCTACATCCAGTCTCCGGTCTTCTGATTGAAAGAAAAGGTGTAGTGAGATCCCATTCTCGCCACAACATAAACATTAGACTGCGCACCTGAAAAGCATCTAGAATCTTCTGATGGCCCAGATCTTAGATCGTATGTAAACAAGTGTTACACTTGCTCTTGTTATAGCCCATATCATATTCATATTTAGTTAAATGCCGTAGTTTATTTTACGGTCTACGAATGTGAGGCGAGCTCATGCCCTCAATATTGGCTCGTTTCAGTTGCGTGACAATAGAGCCTAGTGTATGAAATGGTAATAAAAACAATGTGCCACATATTAATGCTTATTGGTAGTCAAACCTAAAACGAAAACTATCCATTAAAGATCACACAGATTATGATTTTTGTATATATAAAGGAACATATTTACTGAAGTAAATGCACTTGTACAGAGTTCTGGCCTTTCGGCCTTCGTGCAAAAGACCAAAAAAAAAGAACATGTATATATGTAGAAAGTCATTTACAGCTAGAAAGACAAAAGAGTTTCAGTTGGACTGTTTCCATCGGTTTAATAATCTAAGGACAAAGTGGCTTAACTGCCACAACAAGCATTTCACTGTACATAAGGACAGTGGCGAACAAAACATGTTTGAAGAGTGTGAGCTTGTGTACAAGTCATTTAATTTCAGTAAGGATTAAGTATTCCTTTGCATGTTCTAAATGTCATCACTTTTGGTACTTGTCAGGATATTGTTTTAAGGGATTATATAAAAAAAAAGGGGGAAAAGTAAAAAAAAAAAAAAAAAAACTAAAAGCAACAAGCATCTCATCTTTCACAGAGGTTGCGTTCAATGTGAACTATTTGAACATAGGCATGTTAAAATGAACCTTTGGACAGACACCATTCTTTTTTCTTTATCATTCAAATCTGTAATTCAAACTGAAAATAAACAAAATAGTTTACAAACAAATTATGTCAGCCTTTCTCCAGTTGAAATACACAAGTAACAAATCAACACTACTGCTGTGGACAACCACTGGACCAAATCATTTAGTTTTCTAAAACACTCAGAAACATTTTTGTATGCAAATTCTGTTACTGAAGTACAAATAAATATGTACGACATGGTGTACCTGTGTGCGTGTGTTTGAATGTGTCAAATATGCAAACAGGTGCCTGTGAATGTGATCAATCGTTAAATCTTGATGCGAAAGGCCGTGGCCTGGGAGTTTGGGGGTTCTGTGGTTGTGGGGGTCTGGCCGGAGGACTTGAACAGAGCTTTGAGGATGGTCTGGGGGTCCACTTCTGCCGCAGGCTGGGAGGAAGCAGGGCGGCCACCTGGGCGGGTGAGAGAAGCAGGAAGTCCATCTTTCCTCGCTCCACCTCCTGCACCTGGGGTGTCACTCAGCCTCCTGAGAGTGGAGAGGGCGTGATGAAGGAAACATAATAAATTGGTAAGATGCACTACAATACAGTATGCATTTGATAGTTTGTTGTGGTTTGTTGCACCATCCAGTCTTATGTATAGTCTCTGGACTGGTACCACTACTCAACTGCGCACTACTTCAGCTAGTATAGGTTTCAATTTAATGTTTAGCTTTTTACTGTTAAACTGAGTGTGTTTCACAATCATTCTCATTATTACGTAAAGCTATCTGAAAAGTATGCTGACAGTAGCCATTAGTGACTTACAGAAGAATGGGCTGATCGGAGGTGATGACATTTCCCTGCATGTGTAGATTACACTTCATTGGCTGGCCTGTTGAACACAAACATCACAAAACCATCACAAGCAATCCTTACGTATTTTACATCAGCCATCATGTACATGAATGGCTTCTACTATCTTATCCATCCTCCATTAAGGGCATCTCAAAAATCAACACTGTGAGTAAAGTGAGAAGGCAAGATGTTAGATGAACAAAAATCAATGACCCACTACACTTTAGTACAAACAAGTAGTTGGGTAATCCCTAAACATTTCCAAAATAATTCCTTAAAGTAACACTGACCGTGGTTACATGCATTCGAATAACTGGCTTAGTCGGACTGAAATCGAATTATCCGTTTCATGTAAACACCTTTGTTCGACTATGTGCGGTCCGACTACGATCCGATTAACACCCCTGGATAACTCGATCCGATCGATAATTCGACTATAGCGGCATGTAACGGTGAATTGGATTAGGAACTGGACTTGCGTCTTTGCGCATGCTTGAGATCCCGCTGCCCTCCTCCCTCCCTCCCTCCCATGTCCTGACCCGGAAGTCGAAAGAGACGATAAGTTGTCTCAACTGTTCATACTAATGACACTTTTATTTATGAATATCCTGCAGACTGTCTCACAAGCTTATTCTTGTTGATTATGAACATAACAGAAGAAGTCCGAAGATATGAGCACCTTTACAACCCCTCCTTAAAAACGTATGAGGACGTTCAAATGACGATACTTATGTTGACGTTGACTGCGACTGGACAGAACGCGCTAATTCACCGAACAAATACTTTCATATTAATTTCCCACAACTTGTTAGTCATGTCATCCATTCATATCGATGTGAATCAATCAATACTAATACAATTTTAACTGTGATGTGTTTTTGTTTCATTTCACAACGTATTTACGGTATAATCAACGATAGCAGGTGCCCGCTTGTAAACAGTCCACATTTTATTTGTTTAAAACACACAGCAGTACTGTCAAATCAGAAAGCAAATCAGCTGTTAATCGGCTATTACCTGACCAATACCTTTCAAACTCGGTGATAGAATGAAGAACAAATTAGTTGTGGATACTATCAAATATGATGAAGTGTGGTCCGCCAGTGGCCCGTAATGGTCCGCGACGGCCAAAGGTAAATTATTGCGACATTTCTAACATACAACTCAGAACGAAGAGAACACAGCCAGTAGTAGCCTAATCTAATAAAGAGTTGCCTAATCTATTAGCAAGGTCATAGATTGGTGGCTTAAGACAGGAACTATGAAAAGAAAATTAAATGAGAAAGCCTCTTGACACAGACAAGGAGAAAGTGCCACGGCGAGATGGTTCAGCCTCATTGGGCATTATCTCGCCGCGGAGTTGCATTCAAAACAGCGTGTTTTTCTCCTGCTGAGACAGCAAGATGATAACTATATTCTGTGTTGTGTGACGTTGGATAATGACAGCTCTTAATTATGAAAAGTTGACTACTAGGATGGCTGTATTAATGCCAGTGGGCTAGCCTACTGTTGATGGTGAAATACTGCGGTCGGTATGCGCATCGTTGTGTTTTGTGATACATTGGCCTGTCTGAGTGTGTGATGGGAGTATGAGGCTGTGAGCGAACTATAGTTTGTAACATAACCAAGTCACGCATGGAGCAGGGTTCCAGATGCTTTGCCTTGCGCATTGTCATATCTATAACTAACCTACTGGTACGTAAAAAAGGAGAGCCCACCCGCACGTGTGCGCTAACAATTGTCTGGCGGCAGGTCTTGGGTAGGAGGCATGTTGTTCCGGGGATATTTAGTTAAATGGTCCGCAAATTTTTTTTATTGGCTAAGTTGTCCTTGGTCTGAAAAAGTTTGAGAAACACTGCTTTATAGACAATAACGATCATACACTCAAACAGCCACACTCAAACGAGGAGATATTGTATCAATTAGCCTATTAAGTATTGTAACAAATCACGGAATGTGGAATGTGGAATATTTGTTATGGCTTTTTATTAAACACTAAACACCACACACTGTCAAAATGGCACGGGCTTTGTGCCCTGGTGCAAGTTACCACGAACAGACTGTGCTACCGTCACACACCTGTATAACCTCTGTCCCAACACAGAACAACGACATGTACTTAGTACGGTAAGGAACATTGTTAGGGAACATCGTTGAGCGCTAGTGCATCACATAGAGCAGTGGTTCCCAAACTTTTTACAGTCCCGTACCCCTTCAGACATTTAATATCCAGCTACGTACCCCCCCCCCCCATTTTGTTCACCCTGAGGTAGATTAATGGCTTAAAATTAGTGAATAATATGTGCCACAAGTGACCCAAATCTTCTAAGGTTGTTGTTTGCCAGCCGTCAACAGAACAGAAGACTAAAAAAAAACATTATTTGCAGGCGATTAGGAAGATGAGCGAATTCATTCATCACGACAGGCTACGGAGGTCTGTGTGTCAACCGTCAAATAGGGGGGCGTGGCCGGAGCGGAGTTTAGCACAGATGTGACATTTTCTCAGTGTTTTTTTTCTTCTAATTAATGCTTGTTCATCGTTGCGATCGTTGTTGTGTTAATAAGAAAGAAATACAGCCTTGCAGGACAAAATACAGGGGAATTTGGGCGATTTTGATGCACAAAAGGATGTTTCCGTCTGAAAGTTGCAATTCTGTTTCAAAGGGTACATTCTGCGAATTCCGTCCGTTTTCAGTTATCGCGGAAATTTCCTCCCCGCGTACCCCCTGAACCACTTTGCGTACCCCTGGGGGTACGCGTACCCCAGTTTGGGAACAGAGGACATAGAGTATAACAGTATGCGCCCGCCGCACGGCATTATGGGGCGACTATGCCGGCACGTTACAGTATTGTATTGTATTAATTGCACAGAGTTCAACAGCAACATAACTTTGCTCCGGTCGCTAAATCTGATATATCCGTGTGCATCACGTTCTCGCTCTCTCTCTCTCTGCCACACCCACCGTGTAACCTACGTGTTTATACATTATAGGAGCAAGACCATTATATTAACATTAGATGGGGGACCGGGATGAAAATGTGACCTGGAATCATAGTGCGAAAATAGACCTGTCAGAGAAGGAACACCTGGCGATTCTCTCGCCTTTTATCTTTCACCTTTGAATAATGTAACTTATGAACACGTCGGCCGGCAGAAACAAACAAACGCGATGGACAACCCAAGAGGCAACACTCATTTCTGGACCGATGAACAGACGCGATTCATGCTAAATCAACTGTTGTTGCTGTTGGTAGCATAGACATATATATGTCTATGGTTGGTAGTGGTGAAGAGGTCAAGCGGAAACGGCTGTATCACCACTAGTTGTAATGAAAACAGCGCCACCTATCGTTTCGCATATGACATGCTTTCGGCCAATGATTCGATTTATTCACTGCCATGTATATTGGGATAATAGCAGTTGCCCCAAAAGATAGCATAGTCCGACTAAAGCAAGATTCGAATTATTCCATCATGTAAACACACTGACTATGGAGTTTCTGGAGTCGCCAGGTAGGGGGCTACTTTCTGCTGGACTATTCAGTAACTTGTTTGCCGTCTTGCTTTGTCTTGTGTTGCACTTGCTTGACTGTGTAAGGAAAGTTGTTGGCAAGCTAGCCAACATTGCTATCACAATAACATTACAAAGAAGCCGACGCAAGAGCACTTATTATTAGCATCAATGTCCAAGCATGTTATGACAAGCTTGCTAACATCACTAAGGAGATGTCTTGCTAGCGGCTAAACTTAGTGAAACCTGTTGAAATTTGCTTACTTTGTTTATGACAAACTAGCGAGTCAACAACTTTCCTAACACAGTCAAACATCAAGCAAGTGCAACACAAGACAAAGCAAGACAGCAAATAAGTTACTGAATAGTCCAGCAGAAAGTAGCCCCCTACCTGGCGGCTCCAGAAACAGTGTTACTTTAAATTCCTGAAAACAATTAACATGTTTTCAGTTCAACCCGTTTCCACAGGAACAACTTTTTGCGGTGGTGTACCTCATACCTAAAGTGAGTGAACACCAAATATATGTATCACTAACTATCACCAACATGAGAAAGTGGAGGTTTGGAGTTAACATGTGTAGCTGGACAACTAACAGTACGAGTTCAGCCACGGCTGTTAACCCTTTCGCTTACAAGTTGTTACTTTTGATACAGTTTTCCTCTATGTATTTCCCACCACAAAACAGCTCAGAATGTAACTCAGGCGTCTCTCTCATTATGTCAACGATCACCAATGGAAGCGCCCAGAGCTGTCCAGTCAAGGAGGGACTCAAATCGCTATTGGAAATTGTATTTTCTGTGTCGGATGGAATGGACACTAAAGTGAGTAGTAAAATATATATAAAAAAGGATATGATTTTTGGTCTATATTGCCCAGCCCTATTTGAAAAATATAATACTGGAAAGAGGTTTACCATCAAGGCAACGGTTGTTGTACTTCCTGTAAGCACTTATTGCGTCATCTTTCTTGACAAACACAACCTCGGCCACTCCCTGCTTGACCAGTCGTGCTCGTTTCAAAGCTCCGCAAACACAGAACAGTTCCTGTGGAGCACATAAGGAGACACACACAGAGAAAAAGTAATGAGTAATTTCATTATGGCGCAACAACACTTTATCAAAGGGGGTTTGAGGCCTCATTTGAGATGTGACAGGAAGAAGACAGAGGAAATACTCACCACAATATCTTCCTCAGTGACCCGGGGATGAAGGTTGTTCACTGTGATCTTGGTGCCTTCCAAAGGACTGAAGGTAGGCTGTAGAGGCATGGACAAAAGAACTAGCAACGTCATTGGTGGTAAACATACAAACACCTTCATAATTTACCAAATCAGCTGATTTTTGACTATTTTCATGAACTCTACCAATTCACTCTAGGCTGTTGTATGTGAATTAAAAACATAAAAAAGATCGCAAACAAGAGTTCAAGAGTACATTTTAAAGACAGTGACTGACATTTGCATGCACGACACGTCCCATAGTGACCACTCTGTGTGTGTGTGTGTGTGTGTGTGTGGCCGGTCAAGTGTTGCTGGAGTCAGACCTACCTGAGGAGGGGGGGCAGGGCGGGCACTGGTGTCTGCTGCTTGTTGCCCATGCCCATGCCCACGCACCTGCCCAGTGGCCACGGGGGGAGCAGCAGTGGATCGTGCAGGAGGAGTAGGTACAGGTGGAGGTGGGGCAGTGTAAGCATCGTTCCTCACCACTTTGGTTATAGGACCCGACATGGAGAAAGAGGATCCAATGCCACCCGGCTAGGGGGAAAAGCAAATGATTTTAATATTTCCTGACCTGTATTCTTGCCAACAATTGAGAAGTTCACACCCAACATTAAAATGCAAAGTTTGTACGATAATCCCTGTCAGTCAAGCCTGGGTGCACTAAACTTGGATTTGTAATTTGTGAAAGAATTTGATGCAAAGCCACTGCTATATATTCATCATAAAATGGTCCTGTGTAGACAATATTGGCATACACAGATCACTATTAAAATCGCTTTACCTAAACCACCGTAAATTCAATATAGTGTCACTGGGGCAAAAAATATAGGTTTTGTGGGAAGGGACAGACGCATACTGAAATTTACCATGGCCAGCGGCCATTTCCTGATCCCACTCCCAGTCTCTCCCCCACCCATTTCCTGTCATTCCTCACCATTATATCTCAATAAAAGGGGAGAAAAACCTAAACTAAAAAAAGAAATCAGAGGCTGTTACAGCATCCTTCCTGGTCACCAGTTCTCTGTGGTACTGCCCCTTCTCTTCGCTCACATAGTGACCCATGAGAACAGAACAAGCCCAAGGCCGGTGTGCCAGTGGTCTCCGTGCTTTTCTGTTCTGCTGCTTCTCCTGGAATGAGCCAAGCCATTTTCTGCCAGGGCAGATGACATTCTGGCCAGTCCTTTATGCAACCCAGTCCTGTGCCAGGATTTCAATGTGCTTAAACTAAGGCCTGAGGAGCGGTGTGCCTTTCAAAGATCACAGCTTTATTATCTGAAGTGGACTTTAAAGAGACGGTATTGTTTACATGTGACACACATGGCTCCCACTGGAGCAGTACAAGTTAAAAAAAAAATGTCTAAACAATGGCTGTATATTTTCTTTGTCTGTTCATGAACAATAAATGTCCACCTGTACCCTGAGGTAAAGGGTCACAAGGCAGAGGAGTTGCTAAACTGGAATATGAACCGCTACTCACCCGTGTCTGTGCCATGTTGTTAGCAGTGGTTATCTTCATCTGTTTGTTAAGGATAACATCGTCGTCATTCAAGAGAGACTGCTGGTGAGAAAAAGAGAGGACGTGATCAGGTTTGTTCATGCATTTAAAATGAGTTCATGCAGTTGGTGCTCCCAGGGCTTCCCCTCACTCACCTGGGCTCCTCTGCTAGGAACGTTAAACCGGACGTCACTCACCATTCCAATTGGCCTTTGCTGTAATCAGAGAATGAACCTCTGAGTAAAAATAACATTCAACCAAGATCCCCAAAATATAGAAACTAGGTGATATGAAGAGAAAAATATTGAATCCATGTTCTACCTCCATTAAATTAGAAAATCATTGATGTTAGCCCATATAGGCCAACAGTTCCAAGTACATGGTATAGTGGCAAACCTGGGTGAAGTTAACTCCTAAAAGAAGAGCCCTCTGACTAATTTTTCTGGGACAATGAAGCCATAGGGCTTTTCTATTAGGAGGTTTACCACTCACTCAGAGTTAACTTTTCTAGGTTTGTCACTATATCACGTACTTGGAATACTCAGGCTGTTCAATATTTGAGAAAACAGTCAACAGAGATCAAATACCGACAGCAATGAGTAGCAAAGAAACCCCTACCTGAATAGTTTTAGTGATCTTCAAAGGTGTTTGTGAGCTCATAGTGGGTGCTGCTCCAGTGATGCTCCTCTTCAGGCTTAGCCGATCACGTGCATCCACTACTTTTTTTATCCCACCACTGGGCTGAGGCAAGAGCCCTGCTCTGACATTGAGTCCTTGGAAGGTGGATGGGAACTGTCTGGCACTGGCATTGGTTGCACCGTTATTATTGTAGATCTGGAAGGTTGCTTGCAGCCCCATTCCCAGGGGCTTGTGGGATAGGAGAGGGTTGCCCACTGGGTTCGGTCCTTGCTGTTTTCGGGAGTTGATCATCTGCCGGGCATCCTGCACACCCCCAGTTGCACCGCCTCGTCCTCTTATCCGGAATCGGGCATCTTTCTGGCCAATCTTCTCCCTGGCATCTTTCACCTGGAACCCTGAAGGCAAGGAATCAGACAATACTATGCTTACAGTTCTCAAAATAATAGTCATGACCTACAACATCTGCAAATTCACACATTCATAAAAAAATATGTTCAAGCCATTTACCTGATCCTGGCCCTGTTTGCCCACTACTACCAAGCCTCTGTCGGACATCTGCGGCCCCAATCTTCTGCCTTGCATCAAATGTTCTTCCCACTGTCCCCATCATTCTACCAAAGGCAGGCCTGCAAGAGAAACATGAACTTTTAAAATAGGCACAAGCCACTTATGTATATGAGAAAGATGCATATATAAATACAGAAGAAAGACCAACTAAAGCATCGTGCAATCACTCTGATATCTAACATTGCCTGTGATCAAACATCACAGCCTTAAAATATAGCCAGGAATGAGAACGTGCCAAAGAGACTTCACAACAGCCACATGGAGAACTAGAAAGGCATTCGGAAAGCGCAGACATCCACCAAAGCCAAATGCCCTCTCACAACGTTAACTAAAATACAAAATAACTCCTGGATGGGCTCCTTGAGGCCTTGATCCTTCTGAGAAACAAACAGGCAAACACACCGAACCGAAAACATAACCTCCATGGCGGAGGTAACTATACAACACACGCGTACAGTCGAAGGTACAATATTAAACGTTAGCCCGTGTATATCATAGCTTCCAGGAACACTTTATATTGTAAAGTCTCTCACATTTGTTCACGCAAGTTGTAGTTGCCTCGCCAGCTAACGTTAGCGCTAGCCATAACAAAGTTCATTGCTAGATAGCCAGAGGATAGGATGCATTAACTTACCGAGTCAAAGCTGTGTTTAACACACAAAATAAGAATGACACGTGACAAACGACGTAGTTTTCAACGCCGCTGTGTTTGAGCCAATTTTGTCGACGAAATCAAATTAATTTGCAAACAGCTGATTACAAAATGACTGAATGAACACGGGCTAACTAGCTAGCTGGCTTGCAAAAAACTAGCCACAAGAGCAATATTCGGCAGCGAATCAAAAAACACTGTATTAAGGGGTAAAGACGGAAGAAGCCGGAAGAAGCCAATCAATGACGAGACGCGGGCGGTCCTTAGAGCAGGACGCTGGACAAATAACGAAGCAGTTTCAATCGATATTTTACATTCAAGTTTAAAATGAGCTCTCTAGAATCTACATATATAATTCAGAGGTAATAACTTAAACATTTGCAGCGTGTGTTACCTCTGAACAGCTCCTTTGGTGTTTAAACCTCGTCGGCGTATTAATTCGTCAAGAGAAAGATCCGCCATCATTCCCTGCAGCCTGCCGCATGTGTTGCGCATGCGTGTGACGAAACAAGACCGTAAATCGAAAACTGAGACGGTGGTCGATGGGGCCAACAAGGAATAAAATGTAATCTGCTTTGTCAAAATGAAACACGCAGTTTGTTTATGGTGTTGTATCGTTGTAAATAACATGACTTAAACATCTGCATCTTAATGCGAAATTGACGTAGACTGCAGAGCAACCGGCGAGTCGTGTCACAGGGTACCCATGAGCCTTTGCGATTAGGCGCTTGTAATTCTGAAATGTTTTTTAATTATCTACTTCAAGTGGATTTATTAGAAATAAGGATGATTCATCACTTCGAATCAAATGTGTTTTCTTAAATTATTAGATGAGTCTGAGCGATGAATTGATTAGCCTATTAATGCGCTATATCTAACAACCATGGAGGAATCGACTTACCGAAAGCTTAAGTCCTCATTTCGACCATCTTCTCGTCATGCCTTAAACTGATGAGTAAGGAAAATAACGACGCGGGGTGACGCCCGTGTCCTCGTCAAACTAAACGAGATTAATTTTTGAGAGGGTATAGGTCTGTTTGCTAAGGTGACTCGCTTACTTCGCGAGATGCCTTGCAAGCCTAGGATCTACCCTATCCCATTCACTGTACAAAAATAAAACCTCCGGAATTAGGTCGGAAAGGAGAATACACTCCGGGATGCTACCAGGACTAACAAGTTTTTGACTTAAAAGTTTCCCAACAAGATTCTAGAAATCCACTATTACTGCACTGTGAATAATTACACATCCGCAGCTCCTTCGAACATGGTTGGTGTTCCGCCTCACCAAAGTCATAGAAGATTTTATGTCGTCACACCGTTATTTCATTCATTTATTTCTGATCTCCCAAAGACACCAGAAGGCTCACAGCTGTTTCAGAGGCATAAATCTTTATTTGTTGTGAACAGCACAAGGAGCCGGGGTATCCATAGCCCATCACCTTAAAAGCTGCATGCCAAATGCACTCTCTCATTCCTTGGTATGCTTCAGGCAGAAAAGGTTTATTCAAAAGAAAGGTAAGAACCAAACAGTCTCCCCATGGACTATGTGTCTATACTCTGCAATGAATCATGTACAACTGATAATGTACATTTGAACACCAAATTACATCCAAAGAGCATTTGACAACAGAATCATACATATATGGGGAATATTTTTAACTCATCACTGACACAGACTGGACCATGGACAAAATTGTGAGACTGAACCATAACGATCCTACGGCCTCTGCCATTTAGAGAAGAATCCAATTCGATGGCGAGTTGCTGAAACAAGGTCTGTCAATAGGGGATGACACTGTTCAACACACAACTGTCAGTCAATCAAGAAAAAAACATTTTTAAACATATTGTGTAGGAAAGGATTTCTTTGTACATAAAACACAACCATCCTTTATGCAATTAAGCAGTGACAAGGGAGCAGATATCCATAAACAATGATCGTTACAGTGATTTCTTAAAAAAAAAAAGAAGAAAAAAAAAGAAGCTAAAATGAAGCCTTCGATAGGATCTCCACCTTCTATTCACTCTCCATTACCTCTCATATCAGCCATCCTCCTCACTCATCCAGTGACTCCGTCAGAGGAGATGGTCTACCAATGCTGAGGTAATAGTCCTCCTCATCCATGTTCCCTACATTGGTGCTCACCCTGGCGCCTTGTTTTGCCTCGCCCAACCCTATTTAACCTTGCTGTCAGCTGCTCCCACCCACACTTCATAGTAGTAAATGTACACCAATCATTCACCTATCACTCAGTCACACACACACACACACACACACACACACACACACACAACCCTCCAACAGCCCTGCACACATGCTCTCAGTGGCTCGGTAAACCATTCTTCCCTCCCCGTTTGTTCTATAGCTCCCCAGACTCGCGCTCCTCTGAACTAGAACGCCTCTCTCTCTCCAGGGATGGTGAGTGCTCTCTGCCTCTGGGCACGTCCGGTGAGGCTGTCCACTCCTCGTCCATCATCATCATCATCCTCTCGGACTCCCTTGGAGGCAGCTCACCCGAGCCCCTGCTCTCTTGCATCTGCTCCTGGCTTGGAGAGAAGCCCCTCTCTCTTGGCTGAGGAGAACGCTCTCTGGAGGACCTGATGATACAATAGGAAGGGGGAAAGAGAGAACACACTGAAACACCCGTGCTCTCACTACAGGGCAGACAGAAGAGGTACAGATGCTATGACGGGTCACTTGTAAACAAGGGGGAATCCCGTCAACCTTTGCTGGACTAACTTCTTAGCATATCAGCCTCAACAAAACAGGCTTTCAAAAAGAATTCTAACAGAGAGGTTAGGGCTGGGCAGTATGACGGTATATACCGTGCAACGGTAGAAATGTGTCTACCGGGAGATATTTGGCTATACCGTTTCAACCGCGGTATGCTCTTATTTTGAAATCCAATCGATTTATTTTTAGATAATGACCTCTAAACTACAGTTACTCGCCAAAACGATAGAAGACATTCCTCCAAAATACCTCTTTAACGATTTTGTGGTAGTTTCGTGATTTCCGTTTAGAAAAAAATGTTCTTCAGGCAAATAGAACTTTCAAGTGTTGCGTAGCAACCCATTACTTGCTGACTTCAAGTTACGTTAAATGACCGGACTACTTGCGGAATGATATGATATGAAATACGTGAATTAAAGCACAAAACGCGTTGCCAATGATGGTCATTACTTTTTCGCAGCAGTGAATATAAAGAAATTACAGACCTGCAAAACGTTGGGGTGGCCCATTCAAATCAACTGAACTTTTTTGAACATTCTGAAGAGCCGTATAATACGATACCTAGTACAATTTTTAAAGTGTCTAGTGAAGCAATTTATTTGCAGATTCTGTTCCATTTTTCTCAATGATGGTCAAATATTAGTAGTTAAAGATGCACTATTTCGATAGTTTAGATTTATTTTCAGTATTTCATAGTGAGGGAGCTGTGGGAGCAAAAGAACAGTGAGCATCTAGCAGCGATTATCATAGATACATGTACGGTATGTATATATGTCTATGGCGATTATAACCGTCGAGATTTTAAGTAACATGTAAACTTGTTTTGGTACTCCACCTAGATCATAAACCCTTGAATACAAAAACGACTCAGTGAAATCGGTTGAGAAATGTAAACGCTAAAGTGCTTTTTATGCAAAAAAACGCAGCTCCATCGTTTACGTTCGCACGTCGCAGCAACAGTCTGAAGCGGTCAATGGGGCGTGTAATTGCCAACTTCTTAATTTTCTTATTTTAATATGTGGCCATATAAGAAAATGTTTTTCTCATCATTATTGCGTTAACATATGAACAAACATTGAAAAGAAAGTTAACACTTGATTTATCTTCTGAAAGTACATTATGTAAAGAACCACTGAAAGCCACATAAGCACTGGACTAAATGCCACTAGGCTACATGCACTTTGTTTTAATCTTACTATTTAAAGATTCAATGGAAACGTTCAGTACAAAGTAGGCATATACTGGCCACTATTGCTTAGGCCAATAGCCTATTGAGGCAGTATTGTTTCTGCACCTTAGTGTTCTTAAGGGTCAATAAATAAATGATCATACTGTATAGCCTATGTGTCCTCTTTTTCATAAACTCAAATCTGGTCACCCTACGTATAATAAACCGTGATATATACCGTAACCGTGATATAAAATTACAAATACCGTGATAGAAGATTTTGGCAATATCGCCCACCCCTAAGAGAGGTCATTAATAACCATTGACATTTTTAAGGAAAACAGGCTTCTTAAACTCAAAATGAAAAACCATTTTAGGTCCTGACATCAAACAAAAACTACTACCATGACCGCAAAGACTTGGCTTCACAATAGTTAGGTTGGCTAGGTTCTGTTCATCATGAATATCAATTCAATATCCTACGATAAATATCTCCAACTTGTCCTTGGCTAAGTAAGCTCAAAAGACAAAAAGGACGTTTTATAATCTTTAATCTATGTGATGGATAACAAAATAGCCCAGGCTCACTGAAATAATTTCAGTGGGAGGTTGATTTGGTTAAGTTTAGGCAAAAAATCTTTTTTGTCTAATAATTGTTCTTGGATTGTGGTCAGTAATGTCTAAATGTCATACACCTTCCAACCATGTAGGAAAAGGCTGCATGTGCACTTACAATTTCTTATTTCAATGATCTGGACAATTACGAGTCACTTATTATTTGATTGTGTGTATACAAAACTGATTTTTACAGTGCAGAGAAATTAGGGTCTATGACTTAAACAAGTTTTTTGTGTGAGCTTTATAGAAAATATGCTTGACCCTTAAGACATAATAAAGAGGCAGTGTTAACAGCATATGCTGAGAGGCACGAGTGTTCAGTACCTCTTCTTCTTGCCCTTGGAATGAGGGTGGGAATGCGAGCGTGAGCGCTGCCTGTCCTTGTTCCTGTGCCTGTGCCTCCGGTCTCTGTCTCTGTCTCGATCCCTCTCTCCTCCTCCTCCTCTTCCTCCCCCTTCCCCCCCGCCGCCGCCGCCTCCTCCTCCTCCTCCTCCTCCTCCTCCTCCTCCTCCGCCTTCCTCACGCGACCGAGAGGACTGGTGACGTCTTGAATGACGGGAAGAACTGCTTCCATCCCTAAACATGAAAAGAAGGTGGCGTTAATTAGCAACAGTAATATCAGAATTCCCTTTTGCATTTACAGTTTATGCATACCAGTCTACACACCTTTGGAACTGATTTCCATGTCATGCCACCTAGGGACTGTTTCGTGGTTTTGTTTTAGACGGGAGGGCCAAGCTGAATGTTTGTTCGCCCCTTGATGACTTGTTTTTTACATTTGTACAGCTCTGGGCCCATTCTATAACACCCATCACCTAGAAACCACACTACCAAGATGCAGTGGCAGTCCCATGGAGCTAGGCATATATTACAATATACCATTGGGGATGACCAAGGGGAAATCTGGTCTACACACGCACGAGTAAACTACAGTGTTTCTGATTGAAAAACACAAACCAGTAGTACTGGGTGTTGAACCTGGCCCCAGAAGACTACACGCAATGGAAACATAAACACAATGTTTACCTGTATCGGTCCCCACTTCTGGATCTTGTTCTGAGGAAGAAAAAAACAAAACAGTTATGGGAGGGCGGAGGATGATGGAGGCTACAGCTCTCAGGAAGAAGCTGTTCTTCAGTCTATTAGTTCGGGCTTCAATGGCTCTGTATCTCTTCCCAGATGGCAAGGGGACAAACAGACTGTGAGCTAGGTGGGTTGGGTCCTTAATGATGTTTTGTGCAGATAGCTAGTATACACCGTGTCCAGGTTTGGGAGCTCAGTTCCCACAATCCTCTGTGCGGTTTTCACCCAAACCAAGTCCTTCTGGTTTTCAATATGTTAACATGCTAATTGTTAATACGCTATTAATTTGTTGCTGATATGTTGTGTAAAACTACTATGGAGACCAGAGATGAACCACTCAGCCAATCCATGTGTATACCAATTTTAAGGAAATCTACTAACCTATTTCTATCACAAAAGAGACTTTTAAGTGGGGGAACAGATAAATAACGCTAGATTTAAATGTAAAGAATGTTCTGCTGTGATTAGGGATGCACGATAATATCGGCACGACATCGGTATCTGCAGATAAAAGCTTCAAAACTTAATTATCGGCATCTGCAGATATGAACATTTCTGCCGATGTACCTGGCCGATAAGGTGACGTTCAAATTATGCGCACGCAAAGCAAATGTTTTGGTTACTATGAGCGCCAACAACGTAATTCGTAAACGAAATTTTTCAGGAGATTGAAGAGGAGACTACAGCTTGGCCGTAACGTAGGTTGCATGCATAGATGCAGACCACCTGCGTGCAACGCTTTGCAACATTACCTGTCGCGCGCTAATAGAATTTAATAAGTTGCTAGTTAGCTAGAAAACATTAGCTAGTTAGCTAGAAAACATTAGCTAGTTAGCTTGCATGCTACGTGACACCAGCGAAGTTGATGATCTCATTTGACGGGATGTGAAACGTTATGTCACGAGCCCACGCTCATGTACATGGCTTACTTTTGCATATATGGAATTTATATAGCTAACTTGGCAATAACGTTACATAGATTAGTCTAGAAATCCTAGAAGGGATGTAATTAAACTGTAAGTCAGTTAACCAACGTTAGCTTGCCAAGTTAGCCAAGTTGCATTTCCCGAGTGTAGTTGTTCAAGTTCAAGGAGGTACTGTTCAAGTATTCTGCCATATTTTAAATCATTTCAATAGTTTTCATGAGTGAATGTCTATTTCTAAAATGATACAAATCAAGTTTTTAATGTTCCGTATCTACAGCAATACCCTATCATAATAACAGATTAATTCTAGTACAGGAGAGACTTTTCAATAATTAAAAAGCAAAGGTGTATATATCGGTATCGGCATCGGCAATCGGCCAAAATGAGCTTGTAAATATCGGCATATCGGATATCGGCTAAAATTCAATATCGTGCATCCCTAGCTGTGATATTATATAACATCTCTTCCAATACCTATATTTTACAACCTTAGCTGTAGTGCAGTGTTTCTCAAACTTTTTCAGACCAAGGACCACTTAGCCAATAAAAAAAAACCTCGCGGACCATCTAACTAAATAGTATATCCCCGGAACAACAGGCCTCCTACCCAGACCTGGCACCAGACAATTGTTAGCGGCACGTGATTTTCGCGGGTGGGCACTCCTTTTTTTATCGGTAGGCTAGTTATAGATATGACAATGCGCTAGGCAAAGCATCTGAAACCCTGCTCCATGCGTGACTTGGTTAAGTTACAAACTATAGTTCGCTCACAGCCTCATACTCCCATCACACACTCAGACACGCCAATGTATCACTAAACACCAATAAACACAACGATGCGCATACCGACCACGCGACCGCACTAATTCACTACCAACCGTAGGCTAGCCGACTGGCATTAATATAGCCATCCTAGTCAACTTTTCATAATTATGAGTCGTCATTATCCAACGTCACACAACACAGAATAAAGTTATCATCTTGCTGTCTCCGCAGCGGGATAAAACAAAATGCTGTTTGAATGCAGCTCTGCGGCGGGAGTGACCCTTCTCCTTTAATTTTCTTTTCATTGTCCCTGTCTTAAGCCACCGATCCATGACCATCTTAATAGATTAGGCTACTCTTTAATAGATTAGGCTTCTACTGACTGTGTTCTCTTCGTTCTGAGTTGTATGTTAGAAATGTCGCAATAATTTACTTGTGGCCGTCGCGGACCACTACGGGGCACTTGCGGACCACCAGTGGTCCGCGGACCACACTTTGAGAACGACTGCTGTAGTGTCTACAAAACATGAGTTATCATCCACTATACACTTTGATTTATTAGAAACATTTACAATATTTACATTTAACTAGAGCGAAACTAATTTGTCACGTTCAGAGAGAACTGGAGCTCTACAAAAATGTTCACTCATGACACCAGTTAAACAGCAATTGGAATACAGATATACCACTTTCTGAACAATAACTCAAATAACGAGGTATTGTTTCCAGACTCACCTCCGCTTGTCTCTTTCTCGCTCAAGCTCTCTCTCCCGCTCGCTTGCTCGCTCTCTTTCTTTCTCCCTTTCCTTCTCTCGTTCTTTCTCCCGCTCTCGTTCCCACTCCCTCTCTCGTTGCTCCTCTTTGTCTCGCTCCTCCCGTCTTCTCATCCTCATTTGTTCCTGCTTCTCTGCAACAGTTTTCTTTGGAAAGGAAAAATTAAACAGCAGTTAGAACCGAGACAAAGCCAGTATTTTTGAATGCACAGAAACAGCACTCACAATCACAAGCTAAATGAATAACCTACGTCTATTAAGCACATCTCTGGTTTCCATAGACCCTCAAAACCTTGTGTCAAGATCTGACTAAGTACATCATAAACCTGCTGGTTTACACAGATCTTCTTACCCTGAGCTTATCAAGCTTCTCACGAATTTCAATAAATCCAAGATGCAGCTTTCCACCAAAGTGGTCAGCCAGTCGCCGGTCATTGTCATGGAGACCGAGGTAGGCACTGCACACCTCACAAACTCTCAGTTTCTGCTGCTGGAAGCTCGAGGCTGGCATGGAGTTCCGGTAAATATCCTGTGTCACACAAACACAAATCAATCAATTTGTCTCGCTTAGATGCTGGGTCTTAAAGCAAATCTTAATAGATACAGAGAAGTTTCGCAATTAGTAGGAACAGAGGCATCTTCAGTGCGCTAAATCAAAACAGTGTCACAAGGGCATGGGCTAGGTTGAATATTTTTGTCCTACAGACAATTTGTTCTAAAATGGACTTGTGGAAAGCATTATGAAATTTGTTCAACCTCTCATCACTGTGGCAAAAAAAGTCAGCTGTGTTACCTCAGCCTCCTTCTTCATGGCTTTGGTCTTTTCCACCTTCTCCAACACCTGCTGTGCCTCATCCACATTCCCTTCCCCGCCCAGCTGCTCCGCTCGCGCCAGCAGCTTCCCAATCTCCTCATTCAGCTCATGCACGCGTTCTGCCTGAGAAACAGAAAGGATGAAATCAACACATTGTGCAAAGTTACAGTGTTTTCATACATTTCTCTCTGAGTGCAGGCTGTGAAAACTATTGGCAATTGACTTCTTTAAATATTAAGATGCCCCCCTCAAACGCCAATTTGACATTAATTGTGAAGACCAGATATCAACCTGAACCTGAGAAAAGCGAATAGGTAACAAAACAAAAAAACAAGTGGCAAACCTTTGCAGCAACTTCAGCACTGATCTCCTCTTGCGTCTCTGCAAGACGTTTCTTGGCAAGCTCTGTCCGTCGGTCACAGTCAGCTATGAATGACTGCAGGTGTTCTGCTGCCTGTGAAAGGAAAGAGAACATTCATTTCTTTATTGACAGTAATAGCAGTAAAAATTCAGTAGTGGTCGGCCGATTAAAATGCCAATTTGAGATAACCAGCGTCAGCCAATGACTGCGCTCACGAGTCCGGCGAACAAAAAATGTCTGCAGACACATCTGCAGACAGCTTTGCCAGTAGGGCGTCTGTGGAACTATGTTAGCGCTCCCCTTGTGTCAATTTCACCATTCTATGGGCAGACCTCAGTGGGTGCTGTGAAACAGTGCAAAACATGCCAATGCTGGATGAAACATTACCTGAGAAAACGGTCAGACTTGAAGCAGCAATACGAAGTTCTGTTCCGAAACTAGTAAGCTAACTACCTAAAAGGCATGCAACAACCTTGCAAACACCACCAACAGCCCAGATGACATTAACTGGTGTCTTTTGGCAGTATAGCTGGCAATGGCATGCGTTTGAAAGCTTTTCTTCCATTTTTGAAGGGTGTTCCAAGCTTACAAAACCATTAGGTGGGCCTCCCCAGCCCCCACTCCTACTCCCCACAAGACGGGGTCCTAAAACATCCATCTGATTTGTAATTTGGGATGGTTGTGGGATGGTGAGCAAGTGCAAAGGCCAATTTAGAGGGTCTGATGACAGCGCAGCACCTGTGGGTTTTCGTAGTCTAGACAAACTGGCTCAGAACATAATGCGTCATTTCTATGGCAACTAAGGTACCTAGCGAACTAACATTAGTTAACTAGTTTATGTCTTATTGGCCACAGAAGACAGACAGAAGAATCTTGAAATGCACATCTCCTCTCAAAGTCAAAAAGGATCACAAAGTTACATCATCAACATATAAATGATATCTCCCCAACTGTTTAGTCAACATTTCGTCAAATATGAACTTTACAGCTGGCATTGCTAACTAACGAGAATGCAAAAAGGATTAAATAGCCAGATGGCTATATCAATGTCAACAAAGCAAAATATCCATCGATTCTCTTCTCATCCAATCAGTTAGCGATAAAAACTTTCAAGGTCTGCGCCCTTTCAAAATGTCAGATGTATTGAAAAGGTCTGCAACACCCTAACAAACACAAATTCTGTTGCTTTTAGATAATTTTTGGTTGAGCAACACTGGACTATAAATTGGCCTTATCTATGTAGCCGTTTATTGTACATAAACCTGTGGCCTGCCGCTGTTAAGCACGTAACATACAATTTTGTACTACTTATGCAAACAGAGACAGTGCCGGACACAACAGTGTTAAATAAATATTAATTTAAGTTGTTATTATTATTAAATTGTTGTATTTTATCAGATGCACAAAAAAAAACCATATCATCAACATTCTATTTTGGCCATCGGTCACCCTGCTCCCTAAATATCGGCATTGGCCATTGGAAAACCCATATCAGTAAACCACTAAAATTCAGCATGAGGCATTGAAACTATGACAACCGGTATAAGCTGAGAAATTACATTTCCAAAGCAATATGACAGCATAGCTAAAAGTATGCACAACTTACATCCAGCTCAAAAAAATACTCCTTCTGTTTCGAGGCAATCTCATAGTCTGCCCTGAGGGCCAAGTCATGGACCTTCTCACACTCTCCCAGGTCCATTCTCTGCAATACACAAAGCAATTATCAGATTATTGCTCTCAGCACTTGACATTTATATCATTGACTTCATGGGATGGCTGAAGTTGTCTTGGGGATTCGGAGAGTAAAACTCACAGTGCCCGAAAGTATGTCATGGGGGCATGAATTTAGCAGGTGACTCTTGCAGACCCTCTCATCAGTAAACTTGATCCTTTGGCGCATGCTGTCCCCTGTTAAAAAGAGCATTGTGACCAATTATTCAATAGGCATGTTTTAGAACCTAAACAGTAACAAACCTTCTTAGATAAACTATAGTTAGTGCACTTTAAGTATGTGTCACTGCGCAAACAGTTGGGACACATGTGACGACTGTTTTGTGTTAACGGGTTAGTAGACGAGACATCTGCACTTCTTTTGCTCTGTTCAAATCAATGAAGAAAGCATCTACTCGTTCGAATGTGAAATTATAAATACTACAAGCCCATAAAGCTACATCATCAGTTGGCTACATAAACAAGTTACAAGACAAGGACACGTTTAACAATGGTAGCTATTACAGAATTAAATTCACTAAGATCACGCAGTCTAACTCGGTGAACTCTTGCTAGCCATTAACATTAGCCAAGTTTGCTTGCTTGCTTGCTTGGACTGCTAACTTAACGTTAGCTATCTTATCACCCTAAGTATCGTAACCTTAGCTAGCCAGGCACGTTCGCTTGAGAGCTAGATGCTAATGTTAGCTAATGCGCTACATCATGTGCCTGTTGTATTAGCTGGTCCACTCGATGCTACATCTGTGAAAAGCAAAAGGTAAATGGCTGTACTCACCATCCCTTCCAGTACCCATGAGTTGGTCCAGCATTGCCCTCATCTGCGCTTGAGCCGACATCTTCTCTGCTCCTGTCGGTGTCCCCTCACTGACAGACCACGCGCCGAATGTTGTGTCCACAGACTGATTAACGCCACAAAGCTAGCTAGCTAGCTAAGGCCTTGAGTAACGTCAGGTATGCTATCGATAGCTAGCTAGCTATCGAAAGTTTGAAATCACAAGGTAGCTAATGTTATACTTCAGAGACAAACAAGCAATCCACGACGAACATGACTTCAAAAACTATGATGGAGACACCCTTATCGATAACAGTTTGTCCAATGCTCCCCTTTCATCTCTATAGCCCGTCTTCTTTTGAATTATGGTGGCTACTGTTATGTGCTAGGCGGTTAACAAGCGCCGTGCTGGTTTCGTTTGAGTTTTGCCTCAACGTTAGTTGCGCTAGCCAGAGAGCTGTCTCAAGACTTGGGAGGAACACTTGTTTCTGGGTGCAATTAAATATTAAATACAGACTGAAATTCGATCAGTCATTCTGCACACATGGTGAAATAAATTAATTTTCAATAGTTAGGCGTTATCCCTTTCAGGTAGCTTAGTCGAGGCTTGCCGTCAGCCTCTCGGACAACCCGTTCCCTCCACCGAACGTTTTGAGGAAGCGCTGAAACCAGTGACTTCAATATGCAGTGACGTCACTACCCAACACAGTTCCACAGTTGTAAACTGAGGCCTACAGTGGTTCACGATGTGGTCAACATCAGCACACGAAGTAAGAAATGTCATAAAACGACTTAATGTATCAAGTATAAAACTCGTTGGCATATATTATTTGATACATATACAACCAAATTAAAAATGTATATTTGATGAATAAAGTATCCATCTATCTATCTATATTTCTTCTAATGTGACTCCACAACAAGCAAAGAAATAGCCCAACGAGGACCACAGCTAGAATTCCAGCAGCATGGAAAAGTGTGGGCCATGTCAGGAACACAGTAGGTACTACCCCCAAAATGATGGTAAATCAAGGGACCTTCTCCTCAATAAATGGTCAGTGTGCTTTTTACAGTTACTGATACATTCAAATGGGAATAAAGCCCTTCTACAGAGCCAGATAGGTCAGGAGGTCTATGTTGTAGTACTCGACTCCAGGACTCGGACTTGAGTCCTGGTTTTCAGGACTCGTAAATTTTGACTTGAGCACTGATGACTTGGACTTGGACTAAGACTCAAGCATTGACTGCATTCGGCGTAGGAAGTTAGAGACGAGGACTCGGATGCACATGCTTGCGAGTGCATTTGTTTGGTTATTGTGTTACACACAGTAAATAAACCTCTCTTTTTTTAAATGGTTTGTATTTGTATTTCAGCTCTTTGATTGTGCCAGAGTGGAGCACTGGAGCCCATCTTGGAACTCGACTCCAGACTCAACCTTGATGACAGACTTGGACTCAGATAAAGGGGACTCGACTCTGACTCTTCTTTGGTGACATGGACTTGGACCCGAACATCGGGGACCTGAGACTCAGACTCGAGGCTTAGTTACTCGACTATAACACTGCAGGATGGATGGAGAGATTGTGCACAGCAGTATGAGGTGTTTGATCACATGCACACACAGACAGAGAACAAGATGCAGATATTCTAATTCTAAAGCACAGCTTTTGAGAGCCAGAAAGGACATGATAAGCACACTCCTCTCCGTTTTACAGTGGAACAAGTTAAATAGTTTAGTATGTTCCAATGAATGCTTCATAATCTTAAAAAAATAACAGCTGAAGACTCAATAACCCAATAACCTACACACCTAACAATTTTCACCATATGTGTTGAAAAATCGCTATTCTCTTCTAATTCTTTCACTGCAGTTTGACTAATCCTTTCCACTTCCTTTAATTACCTCTCAGCTATTTAGCAAACTGAAGCATGGACTTACAAGCTTGCTGTTTTCTCCCCAATCAGCTATTTGCTTTTATAATACCTCACTTGTAAGTGGCTTTGGATGAAAGCAAATACATATGTGTACATTCAAATGGTCATGGCAGGGTGTGCACCCAAACTAAATTACCTTTTACATATTGAGTATTCTTCACTGTTTGTTGTAAATGTTTTGATGCTTTCATAGTTTCATTTGTAGTTTGGGGGTTGGGCATACACAATATGTTTCCTTATTATACAATGTAAGTGTGTTAATTTCTGCCAAAGTATAGACTACGCTTGGACTCAAACTTAAGAAATGGATAAAAAATAACCAAACCTGCAACCATAATTAGGCCACTGCATTACTCACACCGTAACTTATTTTTATGTCTAACACCTTGTCTGTCTGGTTTTTACAATTTGTTATCTTAACTGCACTGTTTTGTCACACTGTTTCTTATCTTTTTTTATTATTATTATTTCTTTTAATTATATATATATATTTTTATTATTTCTTTCTTTTATTTCCGTATCTCTCTGTCATGCCCTGCCAAGGGACAACGGATGAAAACTAGCTAACCCAGCTATTTCCGGTGCATTTACATTTTTTGGGGAAATGTTTATCAATGTACACTGTCCCTTTTCAAATAAACGCATAAACAAAATTGACAGTTGAATTTTAACTGTAGTTCTTGACAGTTGCATTTTAACTGTGGTTATTTGTTTGACTGAATACGTGATCGTACACACATTTCAGTACCAATTTCTATAATGAGTCACATTTTATTGAGGGATGGGGCAGAGTGGACCTAAAGCGAGGCCCGTGCAAGTCCCAGCATGCTGAGCGCAGACGGGCTTCAGCGAGGCACGCATCGGTCGCCTGAATCGTTGAAATTTGCCTGCCACTTCGTCATTACTATCTGCAATGGCAGCAGCTTTATCCCGTGCTCTGAAATTGCCCGGTAAGTCATCAGTTAACAGAAATCTGGTTCTGTAACAGGCGGTTGAATTAAAACTGATATTTGTTCGTTAAACATCAGCTTGAGTCAGTTTTTTGTTGGTAAATCCCGTTACATTATGCTAGTACTTCAGCTAACCAGCTAGCTAGGAGGGATTTTCATTCATTTCAACCAAATTCGTAAGCGAGCTTGTTTAAATTAGTAGGTACGTGACGTACATTTTGTACATTAGTCTTTCTAAAATATTGAATATTTAGTTGTTGTTAATGTATGGTGTCCAGGATGGCATGTTGTTCTGTGTCATTATTTTGTCAGTTCATAGAATTCTATGTCAACGTTAACTTTGCCCTGTATTTTGCTGGTGACGCACCTTGCAGTTACATTGAAAGTATTATATCTAATAATATATAATAATGTAAAAACAATATCCTTTTACCTTATCACCCTCTTACCCCACATTTGACCTGTATGGGGTGTTGAAGCGTAATAGCAACAGTGTTTTGGTTGTAAAATACCAAGTAAATGCTAATAACACTACGTTGTTTGTTTGTCATAGAACACCCTGGCATCACGTCAATTTGCTATCTAACTAGATGGAATGTAGCAATTTGCTAAGTGGCATGACAATGGAATAGCTTATACATTTTACACTGAGCCTTTGCAGCATCGCTATTGGTTGCATATCGATTGGATTTTACGTTTCTATCCTCAGGTAAGAAGGGATCAGAGCTAGGAGAGTATGATCCTCTCACTCAGGCGGACAGTGAGGACGACAGTGAAGAGGATGACCTGGTGCTCAACTATCCTCGCAATGGTCTTGGCAGGAGCAACAACATGGGCACGGGGACATCAGATTCCCGCAGTAGCAGGGGAAGCAGGTTCATCCAGGAACAGGGTGTCGAGGAGGATGAGGAGGAAGAGGAGGATGAATGGAGAGAAAGACACAGGGGGAAAATAAGGCAAGAGACAGAGGATGGGGAGAGCAGACAGTACTGGAGCCAGAGGGAGATGGGCAGGGATGCAACTAGTGACGATGGAGAGGCAATGCGATCCACTGGAGGTGTAGGCATGGGCTCAGAGTGTGATCCTGAAGGGAAAAAGGCCAGAATGAAGGGGGCACTTCGCAATGCTGCCTTCTTAGTGCCACTGTGCTCAGCAATGATAGTGGTGCTGCTGTGTGCATTTCTCCTGCCCTGCCAACAGGGGGACCCCGACAGTTGGGAGAGAGAACTAGGAGGTGATGCAGGAGGTGAGTGATGATGAAATGAGAGCAGATTTTGCAAACTCATCTCATTCCCTTTTAAGGAGTTAACTGTACAACAAGTCATCATGATGATAGATTTTCAAACATGATATTTTCTAGTCAGAACCACTACTTCATCTAGCTGTAATTACTGGTATGTAAAGGCAACACCCTACTAATTGTGTGTTTTAAAAGTCTCTGACATCTTTTGCTATCCCTCACCAGGTGTCTCATCACTCCCCCTGGCTCTGTGGGATCTGGACAATGATGGTATAGAAGACATATTAATAGGAGTCACACAGTTGTCCAATGACAGCCAGGGCTCCAGCTCACAAGTTATCAGTAAAGGTAACCATACAAAAATGCTTTGAGGGATATTCTCTCCTCAAGACAAGCCTTTAACAAATACTGTGTTATACTTACTTGCTAGATTAGATTCTGCAAGAGTAATTTAATATATCAGTTTTAATAAATCATACAGTAGATCCACTTTAACAGTCTGTCAATTATACACTAAGATATCATTTTCCTGTTTTCCTTTACTCTTACCTGTTTTTGTACTCTCTTTGATATCCCCATCCATATCTTTCTTCATAATTTACCTCCACTCACTGTTTCTCTTTATTTTACATCCACCTTCCTCTTCTGTCATCCTCACTGTGCTCCTCTCTTCTTCTTCCTCTATCCTCCTCTCAGAGTACAGTGTGGTGGCTCTGTCTGCCACCAGTGGGACAATGTTGTGGAGGCGTCCACTGAGAGAGCCTGTGATGTCTGTACAGTGTGGGCTACAGACGGGACCAGCGTTGTCAGGAGCAGCAGCACACCCAGTAGATGGAGCTCACTGGGGGCCGCAGGCCCAGAGCCCCCCCCTCCAGTCTGACCCTGTGTGCCTGCTTGTAGGCTCCTCACACCTCACCGCCATCAATGGCACTTCAGGTGGTTTCATCACAAATCCGTATAATCCTTCAATCCAAAGAATGTTCTGTGGAATTGGATCTTTGAAACTTTGAAATGTTATTGCTATCTTTGATCAAAGGGACAGTTGAAAGCAATTGTAATCTGTCTGTTCAGGAAAGACGCTATGGTCTGCAACTCCAGGTGATATAGAGTCACCAGCGGTTTCCCTACCAGATGTTGATGGAGACTCAGTTCCTGACCTGCTCATCGTGACACTACCTGAAGACCATGTAGGTTTTCACTTATCTCATCCACATGCATCAGCAGGAACACGCCACAGAGATCATTTACCTAGGCTTTTGACCAACAGCAATGATGTCTCAGATTTGCAGTGGTGTTGTAGAACAAAGTCTCTTAAATAAAGATTAATATTTGTACATATTAATCAGTCAGTTGTGACACTTAATATGGCAGAGTTAAAAGATAAACTACACCAGGAGTGTTATGGGTTGTAATGTTAACTCTGTGCCCTGGAAATGATCTGTTCTTAGTCTCTCGCCTCTGCTTTTGCTGTAGTTACTGTTACAGTTACTGCTACACAACTTCTTGCATTTGTGATGCATTTAAATCCTCCCCTTAAAGTGGCGCTACAGGGTTAAAATTGTTTGTTGATTGTTGTTCTTCAATTTTAAGTCGCTTTAGATAAAAGCGTCAGGCCATTTCAGATGGGATTATTGTCTTGAAATATTACAAAAATAGGTTTTGTACCATTCAAAACTACAATATGACTGGGAAGGCTAGACTATATGCTGCACTTGGATCACAGTGAATGCAATTGATTGAATGTAGAAATATTGATTGTAGAATGTTTCTCTTCATTAATAGGTGTCTGACCTCTCTCTGGTTCTGCTGTCTGCACGGAAAGGCACCCAGATTGGTCATCCAGTGACCTTTAACCTCACAGCACAGGGCAAGCTAATTGGACCTCTTCTCCATGAGACCAGAGTGGGGGCCTATTACATTCTGTTCGGATTGGGTAAGGTTTCTTATTACATATTACAAGTATATACACAGCACAGAAGAACATGGAAAGTCACATTACTGTCACAGTAACAGCAGGGGTATGAGCAGAATTAGAGTCTTATTTTCAACCAGGTATCTGACCACCTAGTTGTAGTCACTTAGTTAATCCTGCCCTAATTTTAATGCACCCTTGTGTAAATGTAAGGGGTAGGATGACAGTGGTAAACCCAATGTTGACAGTTATGGCTTCCACTGCTTTCTGCAGTGTGTAACTGATTGATACAGTTATAAAATAGTTACAATTGGCTACAATGTCACAGTGCCCTTACAGCATCCACTTGTCAGTGTAGACAGTGTCATATGAGGTAAACAGTGTGTTGGAGAAGAACTTAAAATTGGCCTGCTTTGTCAATAATGATAACACAAACCAGAAATTCAGGCATCCTACTATGCAATAAAAAAGCTGAAGAAAACATGTCTGTATGCAGTCTACCTTGTTACAGTAAATAGTAAGTTACCTTTACTCGATGGTTCTTAAAGTATACAAAATAAATGCTTCATCGTGAGCATTATTGTGCATTATTACATTTACTTAAGGGAGTTCTATTTTGAACATTTGAGAAAATACTTGTTTTACTGCCTTTACTTCAGGTACTGTGGAGGCAGTCTCCTTGAGAGACATTTACTTGAAGGCCAGTGGTGAGAAAGCAATAGATCCTAAGTTGAGAGTGAAGGATCCTCAGTGGGAAATGCTGATGAAAACAAACTCATCCTCACTCATCCACATATCGAGGTACATCCATTGAGTGACCAGTGATGTGATCATGTTGTGTCCCTCTGTAAGCAGTGAATTTGTCCTTTACAACTTAAAATGAAATGTAAAATGAATTGAATACGCGTTCATGTATAATTGGACAAGGATATCCACTGTTCTTTTTGTACTATGACATTTAATCAATACACCTATTTGTATTGCAATTACAGTGGCACAGAGCAAGTTAGGTTCCTTCTCCCTCTTGTGGCTGGGCTCTGTAACAACCACAACAACCTTGATGCATTGTCCAGCATGAACTCTAGTCAAAGTGACTGGGTGGTGGTATGTGAGAGCAGGCTGGCTGTGCTGAAAGAGAAGGACACCCTCACAGTGTGGACACTCAACTCCTCAGCTATACACAGGTATCCATACACAACTAGTGGTGATTAGTGAACATGCTGTCCATTGTGTGATTATTAGTACCACTATTTTGCGAGTGCACAGCACATTGTTGTGAGGGGTGGGATCCTATGGTGGTAGTCTGATGGAAGTCAGCAAACATTACTTAAGGCAGCTTTGTACAAACAAGCTCAATAAATAAGTATTCTCAGCAGGATAACACTCACTGTTCACAGTACTTAACAGACGTCTTTTTTGGGTTCTTTCAGCCGTCCATCTCCAGGCCAATTCAACGGAGATGGAATTCCTGATGTTCTCATTCAGCTGTCCGCAGCTGCAGGTGTGAGAAAGGTGGGATACGTGTTGTACACAGGCATACATTTATGTCAAATAACAATCTCATGAGGATTTGTTTTGGGTGATTTTGGGGTGAGGAACTTGTTGTGCAGCAGATTACAATAATGATATCCACCCAACCAGTAGGGAGAATAGGCATCTGTTTCAGTCTCTAGATGGAACAATAGCCTTAGGTTACAATAGACCTTTAAGGCGTGCCTACCTTTAAATACCGTAAGTCTGGCTGCTTGCTCTCAAATGTAAAAATTACAACAACAAGTCACAAGTCACAAGTCACAAGTCTTTTATTGTCAGATGCACAGAATGACACAGGGTCAGACTGGGCACTGAAATTCTTAGGACAAGGCACCGCACCACAACCTACCATAGCATAACATAATATAACATAACATAACATAACATGACATACACTCTGTACAAGTACTCTGAACATAATTTACATGTAATAACATATAATAACCTTACTAAATATACAAGATAAATATACAATACACAATATACTAAAACATATAACAACCTATACATATAGTACTAAAATATATACATATAACATATAATACACATATAATAAACATATAATAAACTATGCTAACCTATTAAACCTATACTACCCTACAGACAAATGGGAGTAGCAGGTAGTGCAATAATTCTGATAAATATTACTGCTAGTGCAAACAGTAGAATTTAAATTCATAATGTATGTTTTTTTTATTCTCAGGTTCAGATAATAGATGGAGCCAATGGCCATAGTCTGTGGGAGGCTGAGTTTGTTTGCCCACGCCTTGTGCTGGAGGGGTCCTCTGTCATGACCACCTCTGGTCAATCTGTGTTCCTCTTCTGGGCTGGTGATCCTCTGAGACCACAGAGGAACATTACCAAGGTACAGTTGAGGTCAGAAATGTACATACAGCGGCTTGCAAATGTATTTAACCACTATGAAAGTCACCATTTTACAAAAATTTAAAAAAGATACTTTCACAATCAGTATACACTTATGTTGTAGTATATTTCTAAAGGCAAAATGAGCAATGTGTCTACTACAATAAAACATTAATTAATTAACAAACTAAAATATTCTGCTTGCATAAGTATTCAACTCCTAGCCTGGATACCAGACCGAACTTAGCCCCGCCCACAACATTTGAAGTCGGGAAGTTCGGTCTGGTGTCGCTCCATTAGGGAGAAATTATCTGCGAACAGAAATGGTCTGACCAATCAAATTGTCAAGGCGGGCTTTATACGATGATGGACAGATGATCAACAGTAACGTAATCAACCGCGTCACCAACACACGGGTTGAATTCGTTTTCAACAAACATGGCTGCCGCTGGAGAGCTGAAATGTATAGATTCGAGTCCATTTGGACATTGACAGTGCATTCATTTTGAAAGAGGAACAGAGAAACGCGATCAAGGCATTTGTCAATCGAAAAGATGTTTTTGCCTTCCTTCCTACGGGATCCGGTAAAAGTTTAATTTATCAGCTGGCCCTGGTCACATACTACGTTGTTCTGATTGGTTGTAGGTAACCAATTGAGCGAAGAGGCATTTTTTCTCCTGGTTCGGTTGAAACACGCCCCATAATCACAGCCCATTGGAGCGGTATCAGACTCATATTCTGACTAGAATTATGAGTATGACATCGTCAGGCTATTCAACTCCTATACTTGTTAGAGTTTGCTGCAATAACAAGTATTTTGAAGTGAGACAGTACCAGCTGTGCACATTGTTCTGCAATGTCTTTTATAGAATTGATATAGATCATCTAGGTTGATGGGATGGAGGTCCTGGAGTCCTTCTAGAATATTCACTTTACTGTTTTTGACCAACTCCAGTGTTGCTTTAGCCTTGTGCCTTGGGTAATCGCCCTACTGGTGAGTAATATCGCTCTCAGCCTTAGTTTTACAACAGACTGCAACAGGTTTTCTAGTGATATTATGTAGAATGTATTTGTATTCATTGTCCGTTCGATCCTTAAAGGTTTACCAGTTCTTGCAGATGAACAGTGTCCCCACAACATGAGGTTACCACTGCCATATTTCGCTATTGGGATGGTGTTTCTTGAGGAATTGGCAGTGTTGTGCCAAACCCACTGCTCCAAAAAAAGGCTACACACTGGAGTTGGAGTTACTTCTTTCCAGGCCCCGATAATGTTATATATTGCTCAATATACAAATAACGTATACATCAAGAAAAAAAGTGATTAACCACAACTTATCACAACAAATGATGTGCGATTAATAAGTCATTTCTTTTTATTATTTGACAGCAGTGGGGAAAATATGTGTAAGTATCTTTTGTAATTGTGAAAATGGTGATGACTTTCAGGGGGGTGAAATACTTTTGCCAGCCACTGTACACTTACACTTGCACATGTTGTGGGGTTGTTCTGCTGCAAGAGGGACTGGTGAACTTCATAAAGTTGGTGGCATCATGAAGTAGAATTATGTGGATATTCTGAAATTTCATCCTGAGGACATCAGCCAGGAGGAGATAACAAAATGGCTTATGGACAACAAAGTAAATGTTTTGGAGTGGCCATCACAAGTCTTGTCATTAATCCATAAAATGTGTGGGATAAACTCACAAGTCCTGTCCTTAATCCATAAAATGTGTGGGATCAACTTCAAAGGCAGGTCTGTGCAAGGAGGCCCTCAAACCTGATTCAGTTGCATGAGTTCTGCCTAGAGGAATGGGCCAACTTCCTGCAGAGTGTTGGGTTAAGTTTGTGGAACGCTACACCCAACGGGTTGGTTCAAGTTACACAATTGAACAGCAGTGTCACTAAATATTAACAAAGTATATGTACTGTTTTGACCCTCTGAGAATGTGAGAAAAAATCTCTACTGTTATTCTGGAATTTCACATCATCAAAATAAAGTAGCTGGCTATCCGAACTGGCAGAGGAAATATGTATTGAAATGAAATGTTCGGAATTGTTGAGTTTGAATAGATTTAGCCAAGGTGTATGTTAACTTTCAACCTCAACTGTAACTACTAAGTGAAGTTTTATCTCAATTTGAATACATTATACATAATTAATGGTAAATTAGGTAAGTAGTTGCTAATTGGATAAATGATTTGGCTGGATCTGTGTTGTTCAGCAGGTATCTACAGCTTCAACACCGACTGACCCTGTTGTTCGCAAGCTGTTTATGTTGCATCCAACCTACCCCACAATACTGTTGGAGCTGGCAAGCACCACTGACACTGTACTCTCTGCTGCAGGTAATGACTTTGTCGGCTGTGGCCGTGGACTGGTATTTTGGTATGGTATGCATTAGTATGCACAGCGCTCTCAGTCTTACCCATGTCATTTCTCTTTTCAGTGAGTTATGAAGAACAGTGGAAAGATGCTGCTTACATCACTGTTTTCTCCAGGCCTACGTCTGGTTTGGGGCCGGGGACTCGCGTGGTGAAAAGCCTGAGTCTGAAGGCCGCCATTGCGGGAGGACTGATCAGAAGGCTTGGTGAGGAGAGCAAAGCTGGGGGGCCTGTCAGACCGGGACCTTTTGAGATCAAGAAGTTCTTCAAGCAGCTGCCATTTAAACACCAGGTGAGAGTGTATTTTTGAATTAGTAGTCAGATAAAGCTTCATACATAGCATGAAATGCAAACTGAAAACAGCGATTTTATTTTTTACATTTTCTTTTTTTCTCCAGTGAGAGTGTTGCCCAGACACTATACAGGATCTGATGAAGACCAAGCCTGTGGATAGCTCTGCTCAGTGAAAGAAACTGATTCATGTTTTTAAGGTTTTTATTTTACTTGGCCAGTCAACCGAAGGCTGCCGTTAATATCCACTTCCTAAGCATGTTGTATGTACATTGACTTTCCCTGTAAACTGGATACAGGTATCTGTACAGGGACTATACAAAATAATTATCTTTTAACTGGATCAATCCTAGAGATCACGGCAACTAGAAATGCGTGTATTCCGAAAATGACGTTCTAAGCACAAGAACAGTACAGCTGTATTTGCTTCAGTTTTTAAAATCCTCATGTCATTACACTGATTGGCCGTCCTGCGCTTCGCAATCAGACATTCACATAACCTGTGGTTACCCTGCTTTCATCACGGCCTCCACTGGTTTATTAGGACTGAACTGAACCTAGTCTGGGAAATTAGTGGATCCTTAAAAAACGCTGCAAACAGTACATTACGGAGGTACTAGTTAGTCTTTTTTAAATTTGTTTTATCGGCTGTACATATATTCTGTTTGAGGCACTGGCGTAAACTAAACCAAAATAGTGGTTTCATTCTGATGAGGTGATTTTATGGAATCTCTCCGATGTATATATTTCTACTACTGTACAGTATTTATTACTTTTCAGATTTTCTCAAAAGTTTATTTATGAATTGAAAAGATTATGAAATACATGGTTTTGGTGGAGTGTTTTATGTGTATATAAGAGGAGCATCAGTAAATAGTACACAAAGGAAGTGGTTGTTTAGCATAAAAAGTGCATACTATATTGTATTAAGAGTGAATGATGGTCTGAATTTAGCAAATTTGTACAAAAAACCTGTCAACATTTTCACCATGTACAGCTATTAACGTAGTGCAAACCACGGTAGTGTTCTGTCTTGGCTGTTAACAAGCTTTACATTAAATAGACATATTATACCAATTTAAACATGTTTGCTCATTGCGTCTGTGACAAACAGTGCCCTCTGTGCAGCATTGTGTGGGTAAGTTGCATTTTAGTTTTTGTCTTTGTGTTGACCTCACACAAATTTCTCTAAAGGTTTATCATTTCATGAATGCTTATTCAAATTGCAGGCAGCAATAACAAAACCACTGACTGCAGTATGTCTGGGACTTAAAGCAGCAATAAGGAGTTCTGTTTCCAAACTAGCAAGTTAATTACCTAAAAGGCATGCAAAAAACCTTGCAAACACTACCAACAGCCCAGTTGACACGGAATAGACGCTTGCCAACACACTAACTGGTGTCTTTTGGCAGCTGGCAATGTCATGCTGTGAAAGCTTTTCTTCCATTTTTGCAGGGTATTCCAGCCCAGTACACAGAACTACATCCTGGAAAGCTAGTGGGACGGGCACAGGTGTTTATCTGCCCTTCACATGACCATATGCTATCAAAATGAATTTGAGGATGGTACCAAAACTAGTTGCCTATAAAACCATATCTCAAAGTGTCAAATTGTTGCATAGTGTTACTTTAACACACTTAGGAGGACAATCATCTAACTTTGTCAGTGGTTGACCATGACACGATCAGCAGAAGATTGACATGTTTTGCTTACTGCTGCGGGATATCAGGCTCTACACCTTTAAGATTGCTCGTCAGCTCTGTTGTAAAACAGGGAACTCTCTGCAGTGCTGTACAATTGTGTACCGACTATGAGGAAAATGGCGTCGCCAGTGTATCGCATATCAAGGTTGTGGGCTTTTAAAAATGCTGGGATTTCATCAGGTTTAACAGGGCTTAGAAGCTCAGGAACCACTTTCACGCCATGTCGAACCGCTGTGTCTACGACGACTGGTGCTATCTTACCCAAACCCAAAAAAGTAAGTTGGCGAAGCATTACCATGCTGTGCCACAAGACTGCTGTTATGACAGTTTTGAGAGCACAGTTGAGGTCGCACGGTGTCAGAAAAGAAAAGCTACTCTTACATTTCTCTGAATTGGGGTGTGACGTACTTTTACTAACGGTAAACTGAACTAACGTTTCACGTTACAAGTAAACACGGTGGTAGATCAGTTTTCGGCCAGTGCTTGTGTCGGTGACTTGATATGTAGACTACCTTACTATAAGGAAGTATATATTACACATAGCTTAAATTAAACCAACCTACATAATTATAACCATTTAGTTGACAAGTAAGTAATGGATTTTGAGATGTCACCCGATATTTTAGATTATATTAAATGTCGAATAGCGTGCTGTTCCAATTCAGCTTTTAAACAGAATGGGTGTGTTAGCAAGAGTTTTGACTGATGTCTGGAGACAATTAAAGAGGCAACTTAGTCTACACTTACACATGTGTTTTCGAGCTGTAAACTAAATATGACTTTACTGTGATGAAACACATCACACCGTGCTGGTGTTAATATCGACAAAAAAATGAAAAGCGTTTTTTTTTTTTTTAATGAGTATCTTGTTTAAAATCAGGCAAGCCCAATGCTGACGTAGATTCGACCCATTTGTAAATATCTACGGATATGGAGTCAAATATCTGCCCCTTGCACACCTTTTTAGCATTCTAAAAATGATACAATGGGTGGAGTTAAGTTCAGAGCTGGGAGTGAACTTACAATCTAAGGGCACAGCTCATGCTTTGCTTTTCAGATCTCCTTCGGCCTTATTCGCCTCACTGTGGTTGTGATACCTTTCTTATATGTTGGAACTCTAATCAGCAAGAACTTTGCTGCCCTTTTGGAGGAGCATGACATATTTGTCCCCGAAGATGATGACGACGATGACTAAACATGTATGTAAGGTTATGACTGACCAGTGTTTTTGTTTTTAACCACATCATTAACAGAAGATTTTAAAGTGGCTGACAAGACTCCTTTCTCCTTTCAGAGCCCCGTGTAATGGCAGCATCAAAATGAAAGGGACTCCACTCAATATCGAGGATCTCAATCCCAACCACTCTGATGTAGAAGTGCTCTCCGTGTATTTTCACATCTCCACTTGTGCCTAGTCTGTACTGTACTACTGACAGAAAGCAGCCCTGGTGTTGGCATAAGGATTTTACCCTTACGTCCACTTATGTGCATGCACTCTAGTCGTTTTAAATTAAATAAATGGATTGACCTTAACCTGACATGCTGTTTGCTACCCTGAAAGCATTGCTTAAATAGCCCATACGTTAATGTTTATTCTTGTCACCAACCAATAGGCCATTTGTTCACGATCACAAATATTTTGTATACCAGTGTTTCACACTTTACTAACTTACCTAACAAGAATAACTAGCCATCAGCGATAAACAAAGTAATGGTAACACATTTCTTGTTAAATTACTGTGTTTCCAAGACAGGGGAGAAAAGAGAACACCCCAATACAAGTTTGCTATGAACAGAATGGAGCCGATTTCAAACATAAATATGTAAATCACAACGTACACAACAAAGTAATTGATCATTATGAGTGTATTTACAGTTCAAACAACATAACAGACAACCTCTTGGCTGTGGACCTACAGGGATAAGAGTAGGTTTGGTGAAATAGGGCAGTTCAAGGGTCGTGTCCGTAGTAAAATTTAGACAGGAAATCTGTGGGACGAGGTGTCTCTGTCTCATGGAAATAACGCATTATATGAGTCCTCTGCTTCCATACTTCGATGGTCTCCTGTAGCTCCATCTTACCCTAAGCACCACAGAGGGAAGAAGGAAATGAGTATGGGGAGATTTAACTTATTAAAAAAAAAAAACAGCCAAACAACTATAGGTAAAATAAACATGACATAAACATGTAATATTTTAGGAACCTTACCTTGATTACAAGCATGTCAATGATGCGAGGATCTGTGACATGTTTGTTCTTGTTGAACATCTCCCTCACTTTATCTCTACCCTGGCCGGTCGTAATGTCCAGCTGGAACACGGCGACTGAAAGGAGAAACTCGGTGTTAGATCACTGGACTGGTTGAGTAAAAACCGACTTTGTTGCCGCCGATGCAGTCTTCCGTCTACTGTCTATACAACATCACTAAAGCTACACCTATGGTGATGTTTGCATCGACGACATTTCTTACTTACTACAAGTTAGCAGGCAAAACAGCTAATATGGTTAACGTTACTTGTTATCAAGGTAGTTATAGCTTCCATAAACACCTGAGGCTAACTACCGTGGGCTAGCTAGTTTTTACCTATGGTTAATTTAGAATTTGTGTATGTGACGATAAAAAAGACACTGCCACGACAGTGTCAGTTCAAACATCGTGAATACTGATCGAGAAAGCCACATATAGAATACATATATGCTAGAAAATATGCCCAGAAGTTGGACGGCTAGTCTGCTGGCCCTGGCCGTATAACGACCTTGACTATCACTATCCGGGGCACGCATTTATTCATGGCCGGAGCTTTTACCTGTATTGGGCACCTCACGATACCATGCCCGATATAATTCCCGGACCCTTCGCTTTGCTTCATCAATGTCCCGACTGATAAGTGGTTTCACAGCTTTGAAGGCACCACTGGCCGTTCGGGTCGCAGCGGTTGACGCCATGTTTACTATCCTTTTCTTCTTCCGGATTCATTCTTCTTCGTTGTCACGTTTTCCTTTAAATTGTTATAGTGCCCTCTAACGCTTTGGTGTTGCATTATACATTGACAAAAGTGTATAATTAATCAAAAACGAATCTAGTCACCTTCACCTCCAGAAAAGTCCTACCTCCACATGTAGATTTTGTGATCTGTGTGAGTAGACACAGCAGTGTGCCATCAGGCTTACATTTTCTTTGGAAAATGCCTTGATTGGATTGTTTTGGTATGCCTAGGATCAATACCAAAACAATTGTGGCTCAAAACCCACTTTTATTCTTTAGCATTTGGATCCTCCTGATTGAGTTAATAATTTGTATATTTGCTTTCTGTGTGCTTAGTTGAGTGTTTTGCTTCTGTTTTGATTTTATTGTGATCTAATTGTTTTGTTTCTGTTTTCTATTTGATTTGATTGTAGTGTGATTTAATTGTAATTGTCAACGTGAGTTGTTTTTAAATGTGCTTTATAAATACATTTGAGTTTTGAGTTTGATCTGGGCATCATTTACCAGAGCCTCCGCTAAGTCATTCGTAAGCATATAGCCTACCTTTCGAGGTGTTTGTGTGTCCAGAGCGTACTTAGTTAAAGGCTACCAGGTTGGTCTGGAACAGTTTTTAGATAACATGCATGTCTTACAGCCTAAAATTGATGAAACAGACCAAGGTCTATTTTGCATTAGGATATATTGTGTGCTTTATTAAATAAAAAGTAAACCATCGTTATAAAATTAATGTTAAATCCCTTTAATCCTATAAATAAGTTCTAGACTACAGACATCCACATAATAATATATGGGAATTTTAAAGAAATTAAAGAAAGAGAAATGGAGACAAATCCTGTTCATTTATTGTAAAATGCTGGTATGTTACAGGACTCTTTCACCCTACATTAAATATGAAAATTTCAAAAAGACAGCTAACTAGATCAGAAAAAAAAAACATTTTAAAAACATAAAATATTGGCTCATTGAAGCAACACTAGCTTGTTGTGGCACACACAACTTACACCGACACACAATATCCCGAGGCAAAGGAAGGTCTGGCAACATGTTGTAAATGTTCACCACTGCATGCTCTACCTCTGCCTGAAATGTGGACCTTTGACATCAAATGACTAAAACAAACCATAGACCATTACCTGCACAAAAAAGTACATACTGATCTACAAAAGTTCAAAAACAGCACATAAATAAGCAAAGGGGGTTATACGTCTTGACATAAATGTCTGTATTTGGCTTCTCAGGCAATTATTTAGAAGGAAGTCACTTCATCTGAGGAAACCCTGCATGAAAGCATGACAGAGTGAGCTGGTACTGCAACGGTCCTGTTTTCAGCTATTCTTACCATCGGAAGTGAACGTAGGCCCTAAATACAGCTCTTAAAAAGAAAGTCTCAGCAACTATTTTTGATGGAAATGGCTTTCAGACAAGTCTGGAAATAATGTCAAGGGGATGTTTTGTGAGAGTTGTTTTCACAGAGAAAAACATGTACAGAATCTTAAAATCTTTTGGTCCTCTGACTATCATACACAGCTAGAACAGCATCCAGTCAATTCAGATGGGGACATGGGGGAAATCTAGAATAGTCCAGTTTGTAGGTCACTTGTGCCATATAGGAGTTCAGACTCAGACCAACGTTATTGCTCCCATACTTTCTCTCTTACACGTGCAAATGCGGGCAAGCATTCACATGTACGCGCGTGCACACACACACACACACACACACACACACACACACAAAAAAAACTTTTTTAAAAGTGCATATTTGGGCAACCCAGTGTGTGACTGATCGGCTGACAAGTCTTTGCAGCTGAGTGGCTGATTTGACTGGAAAGCAAAGGCACTTGCAACATCCGCATCGCCATGAAATGATGTCCTCAAGGCTTTAAGTCCTCCTTTAAACAGCATGCTCTTGACTGCAAGAAACAAAAATAAAGATGGCTGTTTTATAGAGGTCTAACAGTTCGTGTATTCCTCCTGAACTGTTCGGTTCAGTATGCCCCGTGATCCAAACAATTACTGTCAAAATAGTCTGTTTAATGTTACTACTCGCACACACGGAACACGGAAGTGCGCATTTTCCCCGGAAAGTTTTGAGAGTGCACCAGTATCTACTGTATCGTAAGAAGGCGTGGATACTCTTGGCAATAGAGTGGTTGACAAATTGACAGCCTGCATTGCGTTCTTACATTAAGCATTTTCCTCTCCATGCTAGAGCATTCCACACCAGTAGCTACTATGAATGGGTAACATTAGTCACATCAATGTCAGCAAATTTCCAGTTCATGTGATAAATGTCCTTCCTAAACACATCTGATAGTGAAATATCTCCAGCTGAAACTATTTATGCGCTCTGGATAGAAGTAGCCTAATAAAGAGAATTTGAGAATGTGATCATATTCGTTTGATCATTTCCACCACATACTTTGTTTGTTCGTCAGTGAACACATACACTACCAATAACATTATGGCTTTTATAAGTAGATTAGTTAGTTTACAGTGCCATACGTCTCAAATCATGAGTTATTAACTTACGCTGCACTGCTGAAGCATTCTGTACTGGAATAGAGGCTAGATTACTGTAATCAATGGCTGTAAAAAAGCAAAGACTGCGACATATTGGACCTTGGTATTGGGACAAGGGGTGGGCCAACCACATTAGTAGGTGTACCTGACTATGACTCTCGTCTCTACTGCGCAGACTCTGGCTCCAGATAACGGAAAAAATTCCCTACTTCGCAAACTCTGGCTCCAAATTTGACAATATGGCGGAGGGCGTTTTCTTTATATACAGTAGTATATATATTTAGAATGGAAGGGCATGGAGCCCCGCTGGCCATATTGTTTACAGTCATTGGTCAAGCACAATGAACGATTTTTGTCAAACTGTATGCCGACATTGTTCAACTGAAGTCAGATATGTCTGTGTACACACTTCAATGACTATGACTGAATCACCTGACTGTGTTGATTAGCAGAACAAGACTAAAACAGACTGGAGGGCAAAGAATCGTACCAAACCGTGACCACAAAACCAAGATATGTGAAATGTGTTTTCCCGCCACACCCCTACTGTTTTAGTCATATGTTTTAAGCACACAAGATGCAACCGCTAGTACATAAATTAACAAGTGACACTTTTTATTTATACGTAAATGACTGCATGAACTCCACCTTTTCCTGTCAAAGTTCTAGCCATCTCTGCAGTAGATGAGATGATGACAGAACGAGGGGAAGTTGTGGTTTGTGGCATAGCTTGTGGCATTGTGACTTGTAACTGCTTGCAGCGCCAACACGTGGAGTGTGCACAGAGAACTTAGGCTATGGTTACTCATGCATGCAGAGAGTGATATTCGACATAGTATGGTTAAACGTGCAGTCCTCGATTCTGGCAAAAGAAGAGGCTTAACTCAACAGCCAGTCAAATGGCAACTCCCCTCCGTGAACCTGAAGTAACGTGATTCATTTCACACAAGGAGAATTTCACTGAAATTGAGGAAATGTGTAATAGATTGTATTCAAGGACTGGACCTTTAAGCCAAATAAATGTTTTTGATGGCACTTGATGGCTGTATATATATATATATATTAAATGTACAATAAGCTGTATATATATATTATATATTAAATGTAGTTATTGTAGTTACAGTTGCCAAGGACACAACTGCTGCGGGGTTAATAATGCAGTTAATAATACACACTGCACGATACTTAACACAGATTTCCTTTCCAAATGTCACCCAATCATTCAATGACTATGCAGTAACTTAAACCGTCAGCACCATCATTTTACTTCCCTCATAACAGCCTCAGAAAGAAACACAGAGGATGTTTTATTTGGTTTGGATAAAGTCCATAAGAACTTTGGAAGAAACATACCCAGCCTGTTATAGAGGAGTTTCAGGGCATCAGTGCTCCAGGCTGTTGCCCAGCCGCTGGCCCTCTTGCAGGGCAGCCATGGCCAGCTTCAGGTGCTCCCGGAGGCTCTGGATCTCCCGCTCACTCCTGCTCTTCATGCCGCTCAGCTCCTCGAGCACCTCCTTATAGCGCTCACAAGCAGAGTGCTTCTCCTAGGGAGCAGCAAGTTCACAGAACTGTTAGGATGTAGTAGTGCTTATGCTGGGAGATGTTTCAGTTGTTTCATGTCAACTGCTCTCCTCTCTCTTGATAGCACACCACTGATATTTACCACAAACAAACACAGATGTGCACGTGCACGCACGCGCACGCACACACACACACACAAAACACACAAACAAAGACAGATGTGCAAGTGCACGCACATGTACACACACACACACAGATAGAGAAAGGGAGAGAAAGAGAGAATCAGTACCAAGTTAAGACACTGCAGTTCATTCCTCAGGCAGCTTATCTCCTTGTGCAAGTACTGCACCTCGCTTTCCTTTACTCTCAGGAGCACCTATACGTAAACAGATTGATAAGAAACTTTAATAACAGATTAACAAACATAATCCCTTTCCAAGAAAGCAACAATAATGTCTCCATCATCATTCTAAAAGCACTGGAACTAGTATGGCATACATTGAACTGGAAGAGGTATGTAGATATAGAATGGTTAAAAAGCGGTTTTCAAAACCACATGAAAATATGTGCTCATGAAACCACCTTATCGCTCTCTCATCACAACAGCTCTGGTGCTAGGTGGGGAAGTGTTGAAGTTAGTACTTTGCAACAGTGATGCTTAACTTCTGCTCTTTTTTTGTAACTCCTACCTCCAGCTCACAGGCTTTCCTTTCTCTGTTGCAGTCTGCGATGCCCTCCAACCCCTGACCTGTGACGAAGGAGCGCATGCGGTTGATCTCCTCCATGAGGCGTGCCTGCAGGTCCTGAGAGGGCAGAGTGCACATACGTACAGGGTCAGCCAAGACCGGCTGAGTGGGGAAAGCTAGACTTGCAGAGTTGCCATGGTGCAGTGTCAGCTACGCATCACAGGTCTCTGCCCACGGTGCCAGTTGAGATTCACAGCCCGCAGTAAATTAGAACTTACCATAAGTACGGCGACATAACATTGCACATTTAATTATTTAAAAAGAAAAACAATTCTTGTTATTACTGTTCACCTGGTTCTCCTGCTTGAGCAGCTCCATGTCTCGCTCTCTGTGGCTGACATCCCGCTCGCGCTCCTGGCCGCTGTGCTTGACGCGGTTCAGCTCCAGGCACTTCTGGGAGTAGCGCTCCGAGAGGCCCTGCAGCTCCCGTTGGAGCGCTGCAGTCTCCGCCCTGAGGGACAGTCACAGGCAAAGGAGCAAATGAAAAACACAGGCTGGTACACACGCGTACGCATACACACACACACACAGACACACACACACACACACTCACACTCACGCACACTCGCACTGAAAACAGATCAGATACAGGGCTATACGTTTAGGAGTGAGAGCTGGTTGTAAAGACCCCAAATCACTGACAGCGACATGGGATATCACCACTTTTCTGTTGTCACTAAAAGATAAAGGCAAACAAATATCCCCTTATCTTTATTTGCCTTTAAAAAGTTCCAATTTGAGCTTAATCAAATTCCATTAAGGCAGCTTAATCTACCAGACGCACGTGACCTTTATTTGGAAAACCACTTATTGTGCAGAAAATAGCAAAGCCACGGTTTTACATGTGCCAATGACTTGTAATGTAATTACATTCTCTCACAGAATTTCTTAAACTAAACAAGGTCCCTATAAATGTTCAAGGATAATTCGATTTTGAAGTAGGCTAGTTATTCTATGATTGCACAACACCTCTGGCCAATTTTGGTTAAATACTATAAAATGGCCGGTGTTGCAGATATCACACAGACAAAAGATTGTTTGTGTGATATCTGCAACACCGGGCATTTTATTTGTTTTAATGTTCTTAATTTGATGTTGCATTCTTGCTCTTACAGCCAAGAGGCTTCAAGGAAAATGTAACCATCTCAGTCCAAGGCCAAAAACACATAAAACATTGCTACAGTATATGCCTTTATCAACCTACATGTACTACCTGAGCAATACAATACACACAAGCAGAACTTTACACATACACCCACATGGCTTTACCTAGTGTGCACAAACACAAATTAACTGTATATGAATACAGAAATTCACAGACGGGTGTTTCCGAACCCCTACTAGCTACAACAGCAATGACTAACGTACAGCATGTGAATCGCTAACATACCTGCCACCTTTCTGTGTACAATACATGACTGCTGGGACAAGAACCGTTTCATGTCCCAGTACCATCAACACCTAAATGACGTATAGACCTGGGGCTACAACACTGGAAGCACTCCCGCTGAGGTCTGCAAGGCTTGTGAGGTAATCCACGGACAATGGCGGGAGTGCATCACCACTGCTATAATGACCTTTCATGAGAAAGAAGTCTTTATGGCTGAGGCTGCAACGTAATTTAAGTCTCAAAGCCTTCATTGGCCTTGCGTGTGTGGTTATATGTATGCGTGTATAAAGGCTGGAGCCACTGTCTTCACTGTACATCAACTCAAACTCGTGAAATGGCAAATCTGGCCACAGCTGGGAATACTGATAGTGTTAGACAACCCAGATTGTTGACTGAAACCTTTGAAGGTTGTGTGTGTGTGTGAGAGAGAGAGATTGTGAATCAGTGTGTGTGTGGGGGGGGGGTGTAGTGAGAAATGTGACAGGTGTTAAATAAACAAGGAAAGACAGGGGGTTTTCAAAAGGGCAGTGTGTGCTGTGTGAGAGCTGTGTGGCCACTGACCGCTGCTGTGTGCTCAAGGACTGCCTGTCTGTCCCACCAGAGCCCAGCCTGCGAGCCTTTTCCAGCTCACGCTCCAACTCCTCTCTGTGGGCCTTCTTCATGACCTCCATCGCTGATGAGATTAAAGGGAAGCCAAGACACAGGGTTAGTTGTATGCACCAAGTAGAATAGTCATCCCTCATTATTACGGCAAGAGGCCCTGTGAACCAGCAGCCAGACATTGTATCTAAAGGTGTTGGTCCAGTGCTTCTGTTGGTTATCCATCCTAACTGTATTTAAAGGTTTTGGTCCAGTGCTTCTGTTGGTTATCCATGCTAACTACTCAGGCTAACTGCTCATTGCATCAAGTTTCACTTGATTTTGTCAGATATTGTAGGCCATGTACAGATCAGTGTCATATGAGACTACAAATGATGCAGTGATCATGGGGTCGTCGCAGAACTTTGGCACGTGGTCGGTCTGGCTACCTTTTTCAGTTGCCTGGGTCTCCTCCTGGAGCAGCCGGTCCCTCTCCTGTTGCAGCTCCTGCTTCTCCCGTGCATGTTGCCTCTGCAGCTCCTCCAGGGCATGCCGGTGGGCCAGCTCCATCGATCGCAGGCTTCGCCCACACGGTGCCAGTGGCCCACACTCACCCCCGCCGCCGCCGCCGCCTCCTCCCCCTCCTCCTCCTCTCTCCTCCTTACCCCCACTCCCTCCTCCTCTTCCACCCCCTCCCTCGCCCCCCTTCTTCAAATGCTCCAGCTGTTGCCTCAGAGACGCCACCTGAGAGGGGAGAAAGGAAGCAGGGAGATACTATGGTAAAGCACTCTGCTGGAGAGGGTCTAGCCTATGTGCTGATACATCAGTGCAAAGCAAGGAAAGCGCATGTGATTGTATGTTCAGTCAAAGGGGCCCCTTGTGCATTCAGATTAGGTTTTATCACCATCCTCCCAGTCCCCCACCAACACACAAAGGGTTTGGTTTGCTACATGCCAACAGTCTACTGCCAGGGTTTTCCCTGGGTTTTCAGAGGGCTTAGGTGCTGTAAGGATACGTTATTTATGCGAACATTATTATTATTATTCATACTAGTTTTAATATGAATAAGATACTAAATTAACTATGCTCCAATTTAACTTCTTTCAGCGACGTCCCAAAAACCATCCCAACATAGCCCACTCCTCAAACCGTCCCAACGTGTGTATTGTTTTGTTTTATAATTAATAATCTATAATTTACTGGTTTTGATCATTAAAAGTGATTTTGTGACTTTAGGTGCTGACGTTATGAAGTATTGGGAGGGTAGTGCTGCACCTTCGCCTACTCACAAACACAACGTAACAATTCCTGCTAACTGTCTAAATGGACACACACGAGGGACGGCTGCCAGTTTGATATCGAACCGCCTCTCCATAGTTGTTGCATTCATTCAGGTCCGAAGCTCTGCAAATGTGCTTTTGTGTTCATTCGGCTTTGAGCACTTTGGGCACTCCGCAAAAACACCTTACCCTTTCTATGACAGGGAAAACCCAGACTGCTAATTAACATGGACACTCACATGAGGGGAATCTCACAGCATTGAGTTTAACCTACTAGCAACATTAAACTGGTGAGACATTCTCTGACCATGAATCTCATCTACTATTGTTTCAAATGTAGGAACACACTGCTTGGGAGTACCCAACAACAAGCACACATCACCCAAGCTCCCTTTCAGTCAGTCTAAAGGTGCAACAAAGACATGGAGGGACTGCATCCTGGATACATCCACCCAGAGACACACATCCACCCAGTGACACATCCACCCAGAGACACACATCCACCCAGTGACACATCCACCCAGAGACACACATCCACCCAGTGACACATCCACCCAGAGACACACATCCACCCAGTGACACATCCACCCAGAGAGACACATCCACCCAGAGACACACATCCCCACATGTGTGGTTTGCCCTTTCCCCTTCTTTCGGGGAGCAATGGTTATATGAACATCCTCAGGTTAGTAATTCTAAATTGACACGCTTTGCTTTCAAACTAGCAGATGAATTTGTTAATTTGCATTAGCAAATTGAAAAAATCATCTTCACGCACTACCTCCCTCTGTAGCGCCTCGTTGGCCATCTGTCCTGAAGTCGACCGTGACCCCGTCGCCGGCAACGATCTCATCTCCTTCAGCGGCAGCCGCTCAAACTCCGCCCACTTCCTCTCGATGTCCTGCTCGATACTCTGCCTGCTGTCGCCACCCTGGCCCGGGCCTTTCCGTGACAGCACGGCCTCCCATTGGCTGGTGGCCTCCCTGGTCTGCTCCTCTTCCCGCCAAGAGCCGCTTTCCCGCACCTGACCCTCACCAGCCTCTCTCTGGGTGGTCGATCCCGGGTTGGTGGGCGTGGCCACTGGAGACAGCTCCACATAGTCAAACCGGCGGTGGGTGGAGCCAGAGGACCCTCCGTCAGTGTGGGAGTGGGAAAGGTGGCGACGTGCTGACGACAGGGAGCGCGAGTGAGAGTTTTCCTTATCACTGTTGCTGTCAGGAAGTCTGGGAAACGCAAAAGACAGAGGGAGAAGAAATAACAGTGAGGTGTGCACACTCACTGCTTGCACAAACACAGACAGGTGAGTCACCATGCAGCAAGGGTTGTTATTCCTGCACAGTGAAGGAGAAAATCATTACAGGGAATGGCCATTAGTTACTAAATATTAAACTGATCCTTCTGTGTGCTACCAAGAGCTATGTCTGTGGTGATAAAACATATCACGTTGTGAACATAACGTCATAATTGAATACTTTCTCACTGAATTCTGACTCTGAAAACAAAAGTATTGCGTGGGAGAGCTAAATCGCACAAACACTTGAACAACTACTTTAAGATGAGCACTAAAATTAAGAAGAATGTGGTGAATGAGGTGAGGAAAGAGGAGAACAAGGAAAATGTATCCTAAATAAGGGAACAGAGATTGAGGGAGGGTGCAGGAAAGTATCAAGAAGATAAAAAGAAGTGTTCTTGAAAAAAATTACTAGTGGCAGAAAAAGGCATGGCAAAGAATGGGAGCCCAAAGAAATACCTTCGAAGGCCAATGTGAATAGCTGGAAAGGTAAATGTAAAGACTCACTGTGTGAGGTCAGGTGAGCTACTAGGCCGCACACTCTTCCTCAGGACCTCGATCCAATTCCTCCTGATCCCAGCCGTCATGGCTGACAATGTGAACACTGCCTCTCGTGTCTGCCAGGACAAGGAGATCAAGGAGATCACGGGGGAGGAGAACAGGGAAGGGAGGTGGAGTCCAGACGAGGAAGGAAAGTGGGAAGAAGGATGGGGGAGAGGATTGGTGGTGGAGTGGATATTCGAGAAAAAAGAGGGCTTGTTAAATAAAAGAAAGAACAATTACATTTACCAGTCAGTCATTCTAAAGACACTTTTTATTTTACATGACTCAACACATCGAACTGTACTGCAAGCGTCTTGATACTGCATTTAACTTCATACGTTAATTTATTCATATTTTCTCATACAAAACAAATGAAGAAATAAGATAAGTGTCCTCACGTGAATCTGGAAACCATAATTCTTCTCCACGTCATACTCGGACACTTTTACACAGGACTTCAGGTCAATATCCCCATCCAGGTCATCTTTCTGCATGTAAGCACAATATGGCATATTATAGTACATAGACTTCAATTATAGCCCATGCTAGCCACTAAACATCTCAATTGTCAGTGTTAAGGCCATAAGACGTGGCAAATAGCATTCTCCAGACCAAAGGAATTCAGGTAACAACACAGTGGTGGACATCCTACCTCTTCTGCTCCAGAATCTCTATAGTACCTCAGGCCAGCGTCAGTCAAGACAAACCAGTGTTTCTTCCACTGTGGACACAAAGAAACACACAGCAGTTGAACCAGCAGCTCTTCACAATCACAGTTCTGCTGATGGACTAATAGTAGCAATGCATTTCAGACTATGTGCCTAATCAGTTCCTTCCTCCGTATAACTAGTCGCTGTGATGAGCAGACCACACTTAAAATCTAAGGAGGTTTTTCAGGGAAAACATTTAGAGTTGTTAAGACACATCCACCAGATGACACACATGAGTCACTCACAGCAACAGGGCTGAACATCTTACTCCTGTGTAGGAGTAACACTACAGGCGGCATCAAGGAAGATGCAAGGAGAGCCCAAGCCTATCATTTTACCAACACCCCTTCTCAATTCCAGCAATGGGAGATGGAGGAGAAGAGAGGAGAACTAGAAAGCATGGGCAAAAAGCATGGGACAAAAGGAAAAGAAGTATAGTTGAATAGAGAAGAGACTGAAAGGTAGACAGTGTCAATCAGTACCTCTCCATTTTCATCCAATTTTGACATCCATCCCTTTTTGAAATTCAGGAGGTCAGGCTGTGGGAGGAGAGAGAGGTTTTTAGTTTAAAACATTAAAAAAAATACATAAAGACATACCAATATCAGTCTAAAATTCTTAAATGTCAAACTGAGGCAGACAGATACCACTTCAAGAACATCAAAACAACCCAAACAAAAACATGCACAGCTGTGAGCACTTGTGAAAGTGTGTGTATGTGCTGGCAAAACGAAACTGTGAGGTGTGAACAGTGTCAGGAAGCAGGAGAGAGAGAGAGACCAAGTGTATCCGGAGTGCTGAACACAGCATGTATTCATGCACAACAATGTACAACACTAGTCAGAACTCTGTGTCTCGGAAGGATACATGATGCCATCAGCAACAACAACCCTTTCATGATCAGAAATGTTAACCACCAGGGTTAAGAGGCAGATGAATTTAAACAATTCAACAGGCTCTTCTCCTACTTTTGAAGGCACTTAACAGAAACAGGCAATATCATCTGTCTGAGGGATTTGCTGTTAACTTTGTGGGGATGGCCAAGAAGAAAGACTGACGATATAAGCTTGCTGTCCCTTCTCTCAGATCATTCCAGCCATTGCCTCTTCTCTAACCACACCCTCTGCCTTACAAACGCCTGTCAAAACACCACCAAGAGGGGCAAACAGAAACGGGCCGCTACAGGTACACCAGGTTGCATTAAGTAGACCTACTTTCAGACTTTGATAGAGAATTAAGATTAGGAAACTTCTTATAATCCGCATTCCTCATCTTGTCCCCCCCCCCCCCCCCCGACTCTCAACCCCCACTCTTCACATTCTTTTACCTGAAAAACATAAACCGAGTAAGTGTTTTTCTGACACGTTTGTTGTGTATGGGGGCAGCGACAAGAGACCTGACGAATCGCCAAGATTCACTGGAAACTTTATAAACTCCCACTTGCCCACATCACATTTCCCCTGAACCGATTGATCAGAAATGGCAGCTAAGCACGGCAACATGGCAGTTTTCGGAAACAGATAGCATTATAAGGCGACGACAACGAACACTATTGACACGTATTATCAGATCATTGGATACACACACACACAAATTGTTGCCCTTACCAGACTACTAGTGCAAAAAAATGGATACCTTGTGTCTCGACCAATGCGATCATCACATTTTAGAATATACGATGTAGAAATGATGGGCGTTTTAACAGAGTTTTAGGAGGCTAAATTCGCACTCCGAATAAGAAAATCGTCCCGTCCGAGTTGTGAGTATGAATAATGGTGGTAAACAACTCAAATTACCTATGATTAAACAATTCGCATACCTTTGCTGATTAACCCACATACTCTTGTTGCGTCAATAACACGACTTGCCCTGCCACAAGTTGTAGGCTATTATCCCACCAAACATGGAAACCACTCAAAACATAAAATATATTTATTAAAATATGCATGCAACTACACAGCTACAGGAAAGCACATGAGCGACAAACCATCACCACACAAAAACATTAGCTTAATTTCGATTCAACTTTGAAACGTTGAATAATGAACTACTCCATTATCCTGCTTTTCAAACAGCAAAGGAGACAGTCCACCCTCGGTTAGTAGCTATCGAAATAGCAAACTTACCGTCATATTTGGTAAATCCGAAAGTTAGTTGAAAGGAAGAGTGAAGAAAAGTGAAATATTAGCAACGTATTCCCATTTGGTATCGAGGGCCAGCGTTAAGTAAACACGAGAGCAATCTATTGGCTAACGATACCTGTTGATTTTTTTCTGGCTAAAGCGTGTACTGCTGGGTTAATCTCAAATTAGCTACACAATTAAAGACTCCCGCCATTTCCAAACATTATGATTTTCTGTGTTAGAATGCTCTCTCAAGTAGCCTATCCTAAATTATAATTTAAAGAAAAAAGCATAGCATGCCAATTTTAATCCATCGATTTCTCAACTCCTCTTGTTAGATCCACTGTAACCCTCGCACTATTTCGTAAGCTACTTCCTGGGCGTGTCTCCAGTCGTAGTTTGGGCAAGTAATCACAAACCAATCAGGTGTTACATTATTTTAGATACTTGAATAATTACCACAAAAACGACATAAACAACTGTGTAACTATTCTAAACAAAAATAAATGACGAGAAAGCATAACAGAAATGGTTCCGGCTAAGTCATTTTTGTTTGTTTTTATTTATTTTTGCTGACAAGGTGAAATCCTCCTCGCTTTTTTGGTTCTGATCCCAGGAATTTGGAATGCGTGTCCTGGCAGCCCACATTTGACAATGCGCACTCTCATTCAGCATTCACAGGGTGCAACAGAGACACTCATCCCATAGGACTTGAGACAAGCTAGAGTTGGTCTATGTGTCACAGTTAACGGTTGTTTTGTTCCGTTCGTCTCTGAATTATATTTAGCAGAAATGTAAGTGAACTGATAACTAGCCTAAGGTTATAACATTGTATATAATTGCCTCAACCATGCATTTGGTGTTCTATGATACATAAAAAGGACCATAGGAAAAGAGCTGTAATATATAATAATATGCACTTAAATATGCCTTTAATGGTGTGCATATACATGCCTGTTCAAATGGAGACTCCTCAGCACTTTCCACACTTGGTGAGAAGTACACAGAAGGCCTCCCCTGGGACTTCCTCTGTGTTAAGACATAATCACACATGTCAGGTGGATATAAGATACAGCAAAGTATTCTAAATACTTTTTTTATTTTTTATTTTTTTACAACATGTCAATACCTGACTTTGCCCTTGCGACCTCTGCTGTCCTTTCTGTGGTTGCACCTCCTCCATAGTTGGACTAGTCCCTCCCTAAGGGGAATGAATACACCTTAGTTTAAGTACATTACTACTAAGTGCGAATTTGGAAAATTCAGGCAGGGGTCTAATACAGTTCAGACAATTAATAGGCACCTGTATTGAGAGTGACGTACACTACGGTAAATAGGCTACATGTTTAAGCAATGCCAGGGAATTGAACTCTTGACCTCAACACTGTCTTGACCTCAATCCCAAGGTCAAGTGTTGAGTTTGGCTCCTGTTCTACAAGCCACGCTTGACTAGTAGCCCTGCAGGAAATGACCGCAAGCTCTGTATAAGTGTCTACAAATCATACACACCACACCTGAACATGAAGAGAGGTGGAGGAGTGTGTCCGAGTCAGTCTTCCATCGTTTTGGTCTCCCCCACTGTCCAAATTGTTGTAGGAGTTTTTTATATGGGAGTGGCTACAACACATAACGGAATGACTTACATCTTTGAAATAAAAAACATTTACATCAAGGTACCATTGTTAACACTTCTTATACCTAAGCCACTTTATACATTCAGTTTTTAAGTTTTTTAAACACTTGTCCATCTTATGGGCAGTTACCTTGCTGGTTTGTACAGTCTCTCCTCTCCTGAAGGGTGGCTTTCAAGTTTCCCAAGACGGTTTGGCCCCTCTTTGTGAAATATTGTCTTGACCTTCGGGAGGTCGGCCAACATGGCGTACTCTTCCTTGTTGAATCCAGTGGATCCCCCGGAAAGGTGACTAGACTCAGTGGAATCCATGGAACTTTGGGAGGAGGTGAGCCTGCGCAACTGAGGGGACTGGCTTCGGTTTTGGCCTGATGACTTCCTTGCCTCTGGAGAGAGGCTACGATGTTCCATGATATGCCTGCTGCTGCTGCTACTAATGCTTCTGTTCCCATTTCTGCCATTTCCTAAGACAGCAGATGATGGCCTCTGAGAACGTTCAAGTGGCCTGTTTTCTGAGATCTTTCTTGAAGGGGAGGGGCTACGGGAGATTGGCGGACTACTGAGCGAACGAGAAGAGCCTCTCCAGGAACTAGGAGGAGGATTTGAATCTGATCTACCATGACTATTCACTGATTTTTTCAATTGTGAAGTGGTGACACTAGTTCTAGAATCGTAACTCACTGTCTTCCTCAGTGCTGACTGACTAGATGGGTCAATGCCTCTTTTAGAAGGAGAAGAACTCCTACTGTTACAGCCAGATATACTTCTAGATCTGTCAGTCTCAGATTTCCGTTGAACGGATTGGCGAAGTGTGTCAGAGCCCTTTCTAGAGGGGGAGGGGCTACGACTGTCAAGGCCTTGGCAGTGTATTGGGCGACTTGTCTCAGTAAAGCGCAGTACTGATTGGCTAGAAGTGTCATAACCTTTCCTAGAAGGAGATGAACTACGACTGAGAGAGCTTTTAGTCTCATTTATGTGTTTTATGGATGGTCTTGTAGTCTCTAAGCCCTTCCTAGAAGGTGAGGGACTTTGAGAATCACGACTATATGAGGAGCTGTTTCTCTCAGTCTTCTGTGAAAAGGAATGGCCTTGGTGATCATTGCTTTTTCTAGTAGGTGATGCATTTTTTCTATCAGGACCATAAGCAGCTGAGGAACTTGTATCACTTTTAGGAAGCATGGATTGACCAGGGGTGTCATATCCCCTTCTTGAAGGTGATGAACTTCTTGTATCACGACCATGGCCACTAAAGGCTCCATTTCTTGAAGGTGACGAACTTCTTGTATCACGACCATGGCCACTTAAGACTCCATTTCTTGAAGGTGACGAACTTCTTGTATCACGACCATGGCCACTAAAGGCTCCATTTCTTGAAGGTGACGAACTTCTTGTATCACGACCATGGCCACTAAAGGCTCCATTTCTTGAAATTGACGAACTTCTTGTATCACGACCATGGCCACTTAAGACCCCATTTGTCTCACTTTTGCGCAACATCGATTGGCCAGGGGTTTCAAAGCCCCTCCTAGAAGGAGAGGAACTATGACTGTTAAGTCCACGTGAGGCTAAAGAAGTGGTCGACTCAGCCTTGCGCAATGACCCTCTCAGGTCTGCATAAGAGCTGGAGAGAGATTTTGAGCCCACAGAGCTTGCGATTGACCGAAAGTCTTTCTGAACACCTCCTGAATCTAAACCTCGTCCAAAGGAATTCTGAGAGGAGGGACTTCTAGATCTGTGATCAAGGCCTTGCGAGAAAGCACTTGAACCAGGGCTCCGGCTATTCAGCGACACTACGGACTCACTCCTTTTAGATGAGGAAGTCCCCCGAGCAGGAGAAGAAGAACGAGACAGGCTAGAGCCCCTCCTGGATTGCTGCTGAGATGAAGAGTGTTCTGATGGGGACTTGCCTCTGGAGAATGCACTCTTGCGAGTCTTGTTAGAGGCAAAAGCTTCAGCCTGCCTGAAAGGAGTGGGGCTTGGGGATCGGGGACCAACTTGTGCCTCAACTTCAATGCTGCGTTCCAGGGGAGTTGGTTCTGGTGGGGGGCTCTCCTCAAGGAAATCTGGGTTTTGGAACTCAGAGCTCCTCCTGTGGGAAGGCACTCCCAGGTCAGGATTTCGAAATGGTATTGTGTCTTTCCGATCTGGGCTTCGGTTATTTGGGATTGGATGTCCCCTCTCCAAATGTCTGTAAGGGAGTGAGGGGCTTTGGTCACGTGAAGAGCGGATACCTCCTGCCTTCCCTAGTGAGAAGTAACCACTCTCCCGCTCTCGATCTCCTCTGGAGCCAACTGGGGTAAAAGAAAGGTTAAACCTTTATATGTGTCTATTGCATAATTGTATATTCTAAGTATCTCATCACTAGCATTGATCCTTTTTAATTTTAAATTCTGATGCATCACAACACAAGAATACCGTTTCAGATGAAAATCATTGTAACCTTGTGCACAGTACCACAGTTATCATTGTATCGCATGCCAAAGATTTGTCAGACTGTAATACGATCTTAAAGGCAGGCTTAGCGGTGTGCTCTACCAGAGTGTCGACCAAAGCTGTCCTTGCTCCGGGATTCCTCCATCCATGCACGAGGGTTGGGTCTGTGGGGTGGTGGATCCAAACGGGTCATGCTTGAGCGGTCAGATCTGCGGTGAACAGGGGGATAGTCGTCGTCTGCACTTGCTGAGTAAAAGAAGTCCGGATAGTCACACTGGTCCTGACTGACAAATATGAAGAACAAGAAGTTGTGAAGTTGGACAATAGGACAACTGTGTGTGAGTGTGGGTCAAAATATTTTTGAGGTGTGTTTGACAACATAGCTTTACAAAGTGAATCATCACATCAAATTGTTAAACACTTGTTTAACAAATTGTTAAAAACTACTTAGAGAAACACAGCCCCAGGAGGATGGACAGCTCCACATATCTCACATCAAAACTGGCCGAAAGTCAGTACTATTTGGAATGGCTCACCTACCTGTCTGTACTATCTTCGTCGTCGTCTCCGTCACAGAGGTAGAGTTGACAGTCAGGACTCAGAATGTGCAGCGAGCTCTCCTCATAGCCTCTCTGATCCCCGCTGACGTCACAGTAGCTGCTTACCACTGACTGCACATCAGAATCCTCCTGGCAAGTCAACAACCAAACATCATGGCAGTCAAAAAAAACACCAGCCAAACAGGTCAATAAGTATTTGAAATTCATAGCTTGGCCAATTGTTCTTAAGCCATTTCAATGCAAGTATGAGAATGACAACTAACTAGATGAATATATTAGAGTCATATGTAAGTATTTTGGAAGAGCTAGATGAATTTCTGGCAACAGTCAACCATACACAAGTTGTACTTTGTAACAGTAGGTTACAGTACAGCAAAAATAAACTTAGGCTACATATATAACACAGAATACAATTCTTAATAAACAAGCACAACTACCCCAGCACTTATTTTTCCCAGTACAAACCTAAGTGGAGAGTTTTAGAAAATACTCCAGTGGTACTGTCCTCGGTCCTGGTCTTCCGCTATTTCTACACCTGTTACTAACACACTCATACATGCTGTCTGTGAGTCGATTAGGGTTACACTCAACCTATCTACTGTAATTCAAACCTAGAACGTGGTTCTCCTCATCACTATTTCATGGCAGTCCTCTTTTTTGTGCTTTAACATCTCCACCCATTCCTAACTATAAACATATTGGCTTTTATAAAGTTTTAGACATGTCATGTTTAAGTTAAGTCCTCACAATTTTGCAAAACAATGCATCTAAATGAAATCAAGGAAATAATCTTAGACAGCATATATTCTTTCCCATAGTTAGCTAGTGACACTGAATATAAGCACAAGTTTTGTTTTACTTGCATTATGTGGGTCAGATCAGGGAAACACATAATCAATGTTGTAGATGTGAAGTATAGTTTTCTTACTCAGGTGCTCTACTGATATACAATGTGTAGACTTAACCCTGTGCTTTCTGTTCTCTACTGATGTGTATTGTATTACCAGTGATTCCCAAAAGGGCAGTAAATGATCTCCATTCATGAATTTATAATGGGAGCACACACTCACCACAGCCTTGGTCTTAGACTCTCTCTCTGTTCTCTGTTTCTCTTGGTACTCCACCCTGCTTCGGTTCTAACTTCATTCATTAGGGTAGCATGTGAGATGGCATTTCTAAAAAAAAAAACCTTCACAGGAAACGTCTTTATGCAAGACTTTTTCTCCTCTTTCTCTACTACTTTTTCTCCTCTTTCTCCGACCACACCACTGCTTTCTGAACAATATCCATTCTGAAGTTGTATCATTATATTACCATAGCAGTGCTATCCGTTACTTCAACAACAGCTTTATATACCATTTCCTCTAATCCTCTCCTGATCTTCAATGTCTACAACCGTCTCGCCTATCACAGTGACAAGAGTGTGTCATTCGGAATCGCAACCCCCCCCCCCCTTACTCTCCATCTTACCTTGGCGCTTGAGTCCTTCTCCTCCGGCACTAGCTGTTGTCCTTGGCTCAGGTTCGTGCCAGGGCTCACCTGCTGAGTTGCAGGTGTGCCAGCGTGCAGGTGTTTCTGCCGCAGGCAGTCGTGACAGCGGGAGGAGTCGAAGATGTTGGGCTGGAACTTGGGGCAGATGAGGTTGTCGCTGGAGAGTGGCATGGTGTATCCGGAGGGGGCATACGCTCACACATTGCATCCCTCTCAGCACTACACGTGGGAGGAATAGGGACCATCGGTAGTGCCAGTCAGAGCATTTGTCAATAACTTCATAAAGGTTCAGTAGAATGCACTTCAGGTCCAGGTCTGTCATACCTCATCACAGGCGTGTCACGCACCATGAGCATTGTAAACATATCTTAAATATTACAGATAGGTCCTGAAGGAGGACAACACTGGAACTCAATAGTAAGGGATGACTGTGCATTTTTAAGGATGACACATGCTCATTTTTGGACTGGTATTATTATTATAAACACAAAATATCTTGTAAGCACCAATATTAGTAATTATTTCAGATAAAGGACCCCAGTTCTGTTATTCCAAATATCACAAAACAGATGTAAATCAATTATGATTATTTGCTCCATAGTAATAGAAGGCTGTCTAAAGGTCACGTGCCGGGTGTGATTAAAACACTGAGAAGTGTTGAGAAATTAGTCCCTCACAGATACAGTAACTTAGCTGTATCTCTGACGAAACAGTTAGACTAAGTGAACCAACCACAAGGACAGTGAAATACAATACTGTCTATGATACCAGAATACTCCTTCCAATTTGAGAAAAGTACTACTTAAATCGTCAAATTCATAATCCCCATTCAGAATAATTAGCAGTTTACCAAAACTGTTAAATAATTACCTCACAATTAATTACAACTACAAATGTAACCAATACATTAGGTGTAGATTTCCTTCATTAATTATTGGATAACATAGCTAATTTTCATATACTGAAAAAAAGACAGTACCTAGTATTTTGTTGTCCCGTCGTCAGTTTAATGAAGAATTTGGCATTTGAAGGCACAGAATGAAGTGTCCATCAGACCCCTTACACATGCCTCTTCTTTACGCTCATTTAAACCCCCAGGGCTTATTCACACTCACACACATCCCATTGGCTGCCTCAACAATAGGCGAAACTGAGGCACTATAGTCCTCCATTTTGGATCTACTTAGAGCATCACAGAAGCTGGCCATCTGGTGCGAGATGAGCCAACATGGCACCAGTGGCATGACAGTCCCTCTGCACAAAGATGTATTAAATATCATCTGCTTTAGAAAGCGAAATTAAGAGCTTGTGGGCTAGTCAGCAGATGGCATTCGAAGGCTCAACTTTAAATAAATCAACACAAGCTGCTGAAGACCTTATTTCAAAGGCTGCAGGTCATTAAACATTAAATTAAGCTTTTCTAAAAAAACTTCTAATGTTAACAGTTTTCTCACTTAGGACTGGAACAAAAATATTATATAGACCTTTTATTTTGTACACCATTAAGTTTCTATGTAGACAATTAAGTTTCAGTTACAAAATGTGAAATACAAATATGTTCTGTACAAAAACAAAAGACAGTGATCAGACAACTGATAGAGAAGGTAGGGTTTTTTGGGCAAATTGGCTTAAAAAAAACACTGTCAACTTCACAGCCATTCCAATGTCCCATTCCCTAGGTCAACATCCTCACATTTCAAAACAATGATGGCATACAAGTGTAGCGTTTTCCTTAAATTACTTTTAAACCTATTCAAATGATCTGTTCATACATTATGGAAGTTCATTGGCAGGCATGCGCTTGGCATATAGCCCACCCACACAGTTAATCTCTGTCTAGATTCCCCCTATTCCTGCCCCCTCCTGTTTGCCTGCGTCTCTGCGTCTTGGTGGTTCTGCCCAGACTCCGTTTATTGTTGCTGCCGGTTAAATTCGACCGACCTGTTCCTTTGTCTTCCTGCTTCCCTTTCCTCTTCTTCTTCTGTGATTGCTTGTTTAGCTTGTTCAGCGAGGATGAGAGGGACTTGATCCTGCACAGGAAAAGGGTACTTGGTGAAAGGAGGGAACAGCTAGGAATGTATGCATGTGGTATGTACCATGACAACCAACGGTGGGTTGTTTACAGGGATTGTTTAGCCACATTGGTCAACAGATTTTAAAGTAACCTAAATCAGGAGTGTCATTGACACTAAAGACAACATTCACATGCAAGTATGGTAACGGAAACCAACTGACTTCTTAGAGAGCAACGGATTGCCAGATTTCTTAGGAAGTGACTTCTTAGGAAGTGAAGTATCATTGTCCTCTGTGTGATCCTCCGCATCATTGTCCTCTTCATCCTATTAAACAACAATGAGAAACTTCAGCATCCCCTCACCTGACTCAACTTGACAGAGAATGTACTGTGTTTAAGTGTATTACCCAATAGCTTGTAACATGCATTCCACTTGTCATATAACAATTAATAATGAGCTACACTACAGGGGACACTGATGTTGGCTGGTCACCTGTGTCTAATGAGTTATTATAAAGGTCGTAAACCGCTACAAAACAATCACTGACACTATTGAAGGCTTCAGCCCCTTATGGCCCAAACTAGTTACATAGTAATAAGTAAAAGTTTTGTTCGTGATGACTAATTTGGTCATAAGGGTTGGAGAAAATTGCTTTAAATAACACATCATTAATTGTAATTTCACACTGAAAAGAATGTGGTCCCCCTCCCTCTTAAAGATCACCCTCCTGAAGAGCAGATCCAGACTTTTACCTGATTGGTATCCCCACCAAGAAGGTGAGCTCTTGTTAGGTCAAGGTCACTGATGGTTGTGACGGTAACAGTGTGGTTGGGATGATCGTATTGTTGAGATTCTGTTGTTCCAGTAATCACATCCTCTAATTCGTCAGCTTCATCTTAAACAAGGCAAACACGACAATATCAGTGGTGTGTCCAGGATTCAACATAGTAATAGGTTGGGGGGTACTACTCACTTTTATTATCACTTACCAAGCGCTTCTTTTCTCTCTATCAGCATCCTCAAATACTCCTTGTGTCGCTGTAGAGAACAAGATCCCAAACGTTAGCAAGTTTATCTATTCACTAAAACAAATGTATTCATACAGAACAACATCAAGATTGTTTTTTTTAGTCAACGTACCTCTTCCCTGACCCTCTTCTGCTCCTCCTTCATCTTTTGCTTTATCTCCTCTACAGCCGCTTTTCTCCTCTCAATTTTTCTCTTGTGAAATCCAGTCAGGTATTCCCTGCAAAAAAGTGCACCCTTCACTTGAATTCATCTGTGCAGGTATATAGTGAGGATTTCCAGAACCACCCGAGTTAAAAGTAACTAGCTACCCAACACTTAAAATCAACATTAGCTAACGTTACACGTCAACAACATGACCTATAACGTGTTCGAGTTACCTTACATTCATCAGTTTCACGAATGTCATTATCATGTTGACAAGCAAGCCATGACTAAATCTATTTAGGCACACACAACCTGTAAAAAAACATCATCACTTGTTAGCATGGCTAGCTAGAGTATTCTTATAACTTACTCTCGGTTTTTATCGTCGAACATTACGATACGTTTAGGTTCCCTCTTTTTAGATCCGGGTCTATGTTTAGACTCTTTATTGAACTTTCCATTTTTCATATTCTTCATAACAACTGTGCAAACGTTTACCACACGTGGATTTCTGTGCTCCGAACTCTTTTGGAGTAACTTCCGGATATAGTATTTTGGGGGTACATAAATTCGGTCCGGCATGAAAATGTGAAATAAAAAGGGGAGTTCCGGCACCTTTTACCCAATGATTCTACACAAAGAAAAACATGTCTTCAGTGTAGAAAAGTGTCTCTATGTACCTCTTAGATGGAGTCTTGCGATTTCTTCTTCTGTCCATGGATGTCCTACCTCTCCAACTGTTTCCAGTTTGTCTTTATCAATGGAAATACTTCTGATGCCTTGCCCTAACCTTCGGTTTGTTCCATGCAGTATCAGTAATACAAGAAGTGAGGCTTTGGTGTTCAATTGCAAGCACACAATGCATGGCACATAAATCTGCTTTTCCTCACGATTTGACCTGACCTACATCTACAAACAGGAACTGCTTCAGAAAAGTGCCGAATGCAATGCGTTTTCTCAATGTTTTGCTCTCAGAGGTGGTTCTTCTACCGCTCTGCTCTTGTACACCTCCATTCTTCCCACAGGAGCGTGCCTATGTTCCCACAGCCCTATGTTCCCACAGCCCAATGTTCCCACAGCCCTATGTTCCCACATTTCTAAGAGCTTTTTCAAAATTAGGTCTTATGTTCCCACAGCTCTGTGTTCCCACATTTCTAATATTAATTACAAAATTAGGCCCTATGTTCCTACAGTTCGCACATTTCTACCCCTGCCTGGTAGTTAAGGGTTCACCATTCCATAGCTGGCGATTTGAAGGAGCTAGCTAGCTTCCAAACTCTTACCCTAACCCTAACCTTAACCCTAACCCTAGAAAATAGGGCTGTGGGAACATCGGGACTAATTTTTAAAAATAAATCTGGGAACATAGGTCTGTGGGAACATAGGGCCTAATTTTCAAAATTGTCAGTGAAAAAAAAATCCTTAGAAATGTGGGAACATAGGGCTGACCCCCTTCCCACTCTCCAGTTTCAGAATCTGAATAAGGTGTCCTCACCGCCAGGGCTACTGCTGCTAGTTGAAATTATATAGTGGCTCTGCTGCAATTAAATACGTTTCACTTTGACATTAAATGTCTGTTTTCTTTTTGTTGTGTCAATGAATTAAGTATATATCTACAGATACTGTACTGAAACATTTCTAAAGACTTCTAAACACTTCTAAATGTTATAGGTATTGCATTTGTTATTGAAAATAAAAGACTGAAAAGCCTGTCCATGGTCATCTGCAGTTTTATTAAAAAACAAACTTCAAACATAAAAATCCAAACAAGAAACACATACAGAGAAAGAGAAAGGGGGAAAGTTTGTAACATATTTCCATCAAGGGACTGTTATGGCACCGCGCTAAGCAATCCATTACAGCCATTGGTCATTCCAGGAGAAAACTTAAAGCTGGTTGTTTGGGTGATATACAGAAAAGATACCCAACTAATGTCACATGGAAATTCTGCCGCAGTTTAAAACCTGACAATATTTTTTGCTGTTTAAAAAAATCATAATATTTCTGCAGGCAATAAACATATGAAGCAGAACATTTAAGCAACTTTTCTGGTACCCTAAATTCCAACATTTAAAACTTTTCTGACCCCATCATCAAGAAACCGAAAGTATAAACTGAGGGAGACAGAGTGCTCATTAAAACAAAGACAAAAAAAAGTGTAATTGCATTACAGATCTTTAAATAACCGAACTTGCAAAACACACAATGGCAACACTGACAAAAATAATCTATCCAACAAGTCCAGAATTAAAAACACATAAAAGAGCCCATTACCGGCATCCTTTTAAAATGAAACAATAAAAGAACTAGAACAAATGGAAAGTGATAATTAAGGTTCAAGGCCATGAAGCTGTGGAGTTAACTGGTTAACTCATCCAATCCTGCCTTCCAGCAGGGTGGCCAGAGCTCCGTCATGACTACTTCATGTTTGGGCACACTACCAGTTGGTCAGCATCCTTTTCCATTTTAAGTTCAAAGGTATTCTGACCATGTGTACATATAACATCCTATAGAAAATGTTTCAGAAAGATGTCTGGCCATTTCTCACATGGGTGACAACAGGCTACTATGCTCTAAGTTTGACTTTGGTCTCTACACAGCTATATACAATGTATATACAAAACAGGACTGAGCTCGGTGTGTGTATTTGTATAAATATTCGTGTGTGTATGTGAGTTTGATGCCAAAAATCTGATGCTTGGGTCCACTGATTTATGAAATTCAAGGTCACTGAACTCTCTATTTATAAATTAAAGTACAAACATTTACATACTGTATGATCAGAATTGCACTATGCTTCATCTGGTGTTTTACCAATCCATACTACTGTTTCACAATTACAACAGTTTACTGCTGGACACTCAATGGCCAACTGGTTCTTCAGTACTACAGTAACGGCGCACTGTTCAGGCCTTGTGTAGTAAATGAGGTAGGTACAAACTGATTCTACACAAGCAGTCCTGCGAGAGGCCTTGAGTTTGCGTTTGCGCTGTGAAACTCAGAGAAAGTCTAGCGGGCTTCGTTTCCCTTAAAGCCCTTTGAATGGTCAAGAGGAGAAGAAGGTGAGATAGATGGTGTCCTTCTAATCTTCTAACAAACCGTTACAGTGGGTATCGAGTCCCTACTGGTGGTCCTGTGTTTGTATTGGTCACGGTTGGTGGCAGCATTTAGCAATTTTTTTTAATGAAATGCAAGTTCTGGGCATGGCTAATTGATTGTTTTGTTTAGTTTTTCCAATCCAGAGAATGAGTGACCATAGAGGGTATTTGCCAAGTGAAAGATCCTGTCAGGAATAAGAAAAACTTGAAAAAGGTGGTAGACATGGAGACTAAAACAGAGAAAGAAAGAGAGAGAGAGAGCGAGAGAGACTACACAGTGTGCACAGTAAACCTGCAATTCAAGGAGGTTGTTTTCTTTACCTCCAGAACCCAGAGAAACCACTCCTCCCCTCCCCTCTCTATGGTCAGAGGCCATAAAGAGCCAACTGCACGTTATGACAACATCCCTCTCGTGCATGTTCAGTTTTCCAGTGTGAGGTCTGGCTCATAAATAACTAGCGACAAGCTATGGCAACATGGTTGAGGTGTTGCCTGAGGGTAAACAAGAGACAGTCTTCTCTTCTACAGAGAACAGATAGGTCTGCAACAGGGCAATAAAAGAATGGTAAAAGTAAGATGATCTATAAAAATACAGAGAGACCCTATAAAAGTTCTCACTGCTTGTGTCTGAATACGATAGGCTTGGTCTAAATTCTATAGGTGAATAAAAGTAGAATCTACAGCCTATTCGTGTGTGTGTGTGTGTGTGTGTGTGTGCGTGTGTATGGTAAAATGCACAGTGCTTTAAATGAACGACACATATATGAACATAATTGCGGGCTGGGGATGACAATGAATGGCTACTCAGTTTTTCCCTATTCAAATGCGCCACTGTGTAGCAGATGGCTGATCTGGTGTCTGTGGTTGGAGACTGACGGGTAACTCCCTTTAAGAACCTCATGGGGCCTGAGGTTGATCTGGGACCAGGCCTCAGGAGGCGGCCATGGTGGTGCCCCCGCCAAGGCGTAACAGGATCTGCTGGCAGTCCTGCACCGAGCGCCGGTCTCCGACGCGCTCCAATGTGCGCTTGGCCTCAGCCAGCAGGCGGGCACGGTGCCCAGGCGGTGTCAGCAGGGGAAGAGGGAGGTGACGACACGCCAGCAGGATGGCATGGGCTCGCTCACGCTCTCCCAGGACGCAGGTGCCCTCTGTGAGTAGGAGAGAAAGAAAGGGAGAGGAGGAGGGGGACAGGTCAGCGTGAGAAGTACCTGTGGTTGACCCCACAGAGTTAAGTTGTAGCTATGGCAGTCTTGTTTTTGTAGGTGTTCTGTTTCAATCCCTTTTTTGCATAAATATTCTCTGTGTATTCATGCAGTTCAGTCTATCGTGCGACTACGTGTGTGTCATCTAATCTGTTGTAAGGCCAATGTTTTGAGTGTGTGCTCTTATCCAAGCTCTGGCCAACACGGAGAGAGAGTGTGTGTGTTCACAAATCTGTGTGTTCATAAGAGTAGTATGGTGTTGTTTGAGCAGGTGTGTGTGTGTGTGTGTGTGTGTGTGTGTGTGTGTGTGTGTGTGTGTGTGTGTGTGTGTGTAGACAATCTTCTGTGTGTAGAGTGTGTGTATATTCTCACCAGCGGTGTGGCCAGGGTCTTGAGGGCGGCGCCGTAGGCTGTGCTCCAGCAGCTGGTGTGTGCGCGTTGGACTTGCTCCAGCCATCAGCCTCACTGTGGTCTCGTGCAGAAATACCTGGGAGTCACCACACATTGGTGTTAACACGGGCCTTCATACACATACACTGTGTGGACACATAACAGCACAGTATCTGTATCTCTCACACACACACACAGGCATTCATACACAGTGTGGACACACAACAGCACTGTATATGGGTCTGTTAACAGCAGTGGGTAAAACAGCTTAATATGGACAGACATGAAATGCCATCCAGGCATAAAGGACATATTTAATTTATCAATTCCCACACACACACACACACACACACACACACACACACACACACACACACACACACACACACACACACACACACACACACACACACACACACACACACACGTCACCTTATGCTGGGCCTGTCTGTAGCACTGCCCCAGCTTGCGCAGGGAGCTCAGGTCTCTCTGGAAGCCAGCCAACTGGGAGCCCAGGGCGGGGCCTGACTCCCCATTAGAACCTCCTCGCTGCCACAGGTTGGTCCGCAGGGTCAGTAAGAGGTCACACACCAGAAGCTCAACCCCCTGAGACGAGAGTAGAGACAATGTGTGTGAGAATTATGAACTATGAAGCAACATGGGAAGTGTTGTGTGTCCGCGCTGGTGACACAAGATGAGTGTTTTGAGTCTGCAGTGGGTGATGTTCATAATGTTGTGTGTGTGTGTGTGTGTTGAAGTCACAGGCATGGGTAGACTTAAGGGGGGCCTCTGTGTTGCACTGCAGACACATTGCACTTGGTCGCAGGATCATGCAATGCAACTACAATGCACCACAGCCACCCCCAACCACCCAGACGTACTACACAAACATACACTGGCACAAAGACACACACATACACACACACATGGGGAACCCCCGAAGCGGTGTGTGTCTGAAATGATGAGCATGTATATGTGTGTGTGAGGCTCACTATCAGGACGGGAATGTTGACATTAAGACTGCATTAGTGCATTAGTGCATGCGGGTGCTCACTGCAGTGTGACAGGGATGATGCTCTGACTCGTCTTACCTTGTTGAGCCAGGTGGCAGACTGGGCCAGCTGCACAGAGATGCTCGCGCGCAGGTAGGCGCTGGAGCGCTCGCAGTGGGCCAGGCAAGCGCCCACACCCTCCCCCTTCTGCTGGCTCAAGCTCACCTGCACCGCCTTACACAGCAGCTGCACAGCCTTGGGCAGAGGGTGGCTGCAAGAGATGAGTCAAACACGATTACGCCAGAAATGCAGAGAAACTGAATGTCTGTGCAAATATAAAGCAGGGGAGACACAGGAACAGCAGGCAGATATATGTGATGAGATCCAACATGTCTGAACACCAAGAGGAAGCACAGACACACACACACACACACACACACACACACACACACACACACACACACACACACACACACACACACACACACACACACACACACACACACACAAGTACGTACTCGAGTGTGTGCAGTGCTCTGGGGACACGTTCAGCCTCAGCTAGTAACGACCTCACAGCTGCATCGTCGCCCTGCAGCCAGTGAAGCGCAGCCTTCAGGACCAGCATCCACCAGCGGCACACAGGGTCTCCCACTGAACAGCACAGGGGCACAGACCGACACACTTATAAGAGTCTAAAACATGCCACAGACGCATGCCACAAAAGTGTGCAGGTGCCATCAGAAATCCACTTCGGTATATTTTACACTCACCAGTTCACCAATTTCACCTTCTTATTCTGTACAATAAATTATTTATTGGATCTTTTGATTTGGACTATTTGCCCTTACAAGATCTCTATAGGAATATCAATGGTAAAGCAAAACATTATGAGGGTAGTAGGACAGTTGTGTTGATGGAAAACGGAGCATGGGGCTGTACCTGGTGTCGTGTTTTGATTGGGCAGAGCCGGGAAGGAGGGTGAGGGGGTGGAGGACTCTTCAGTGCAGCTGTTCAGCAGCTGGAGGAACTCCAGAGCACCGAAGAACTCCCTGTGGGAGGACAGCGAAGATTTGGAAAACTCAAAACAGTGTTACATGTAAAACATGTCCTTGCATTTGCCAAATGATCAAAATGTAGATTGCTGAAATAAACGAATGTTATGCAATGTTATAAAGCAATGTTATACTACATCTACAAAGGTTAAAAAATAATGAGAAATAGAGAAATTAATAGGAAAACCAATTAAAGACTGAATGAATACAGAAAGAAACTAAGCAAAAAGTAGAGCAGAAAAACAACTGAATGAGGATATTTGAGAGAAAAGGCCAGAATAAGCATCGTACCCAGAGTCATCTTTGTATTTGTTGGCCCCAGAGTGACTTTGGGGCTGGATAAGGGAGTGGACGGCCCTTTCCAGAAGCTTCTCACAGAAGCAGCAGTGCAGCTGGGCAATAGGGTCCGCTGGGGGAGGGGGAAGAGAAGAGACAGGAGGAATGAAGGAACGAGGGATACACATCAGTAATGAGCAAAAACGCAATTTATTTCTGTATGTTAATTTGGTTCTCAAACAAGTTGTAAGACAAACATCATTATGAAGCTTTTGCACACCTGGGAGGACAGCATGTTCCTACCTTGGTCTCTCTGGGACGTGTACACTCCCTCATGACTCTCTGACTTCACTGACCAATCACAGCTCAGGAAGAACTGCCTGCCCAATGGGGTGAAGAGCCAGCGCAGGCCATCAGGAATGGGCTTGCCGTCTGATTGGCTGGCCACACTCTCAGCACGATTCAGCAAATGGCCCTGCACCAGAGGCAGAGGAGGGAAGGTTATCTTTAACTTCCTTAGAGCAGTTAGAGAAGAAAAACCTTAACTAATACAGGGAGTTATAACAGAAATAACTCAGAACACAAAACCAGGTCTGATGTAAACCATCACCAGAGCACATGTATGTGTTTTTGAGGTCTACTGAATATGACCGATTAAATCACGACAAAGTTCAAACTTCATAAAACCACCAAGTCATTTACTGTAACATTTTGAAGCCCCAACATCCAAGTAGCAGTGAAACTAACACAGAGGAGGATACGCTTTGTGAATGGCTTTGGCTTTACACTGCACCCTGGTGGTCTAGCACTACACCAAACACCTTTAACAATGATTCAAAAAACACAATGCTCGGCAAGTACGTATTTGAGAGGACAAAATGCACCAAGATAAAATGAATATTGTACTGAAAATGCACTCAATGAACTGAACTGAAAAAAGATCAACTTATCACTAAGTCAAAAGGCTTAGATAAAGCACTTTATATTAAGTATCTGCAGTATATGTAGGGCAAAAGACGACAGAGGAGAAACGATTAAGCACTGGAGGAAAATGGAGGACTGGAGGCAGTTAAAGACTGGAGTAGGGCACTCACAGGCAGGCACGAGAGATGGTGGCCCAGTGCTGTCCGCAGGGCAGTTGCAGCGGTGACGTAGATCTGTGCCAGCTGGGTGGGGGGCATCTTCCCCTGGGCACTCTCGCTCAGGTTCACCGCACTCAAGGAAAGAGACAGAGCCCAGAGGCTGCTGCGGTCGGCCAATTTACCTGGAAAAACAGAGGGAGGGTTTCACTGCACCACTTCCTGCTGGGATACTACGGACACGGTCAGGTAAACGGTTTGGGTTCCATGTTCACCTGTGAGCTGGAGCTGGCTGAGGCGGTGGTAGACCAGAGCTGCATCCCGGGCACTAGTCTGAGACTCCTCCCCTTCATGTCGTCCACCAACCTGGCGCACAAGCCATCCCAAGGGGGTGGGCCTATGGAGACAGTAGCGAATCACGTTCCAGGAAAGAGAGCAGGCTAGGTCCAGTCCGCTGGTGGGTAGAGCTCTGGATAAGATGGACAGGCAGGTCTCCAGGCTGGTGACTGCAGCATAGTTTTCACCCTGAGGCAAGGACACACACACACACACATACACACAGACAGGAGGATAAGTCAGTCCGATAAGAGTTACATCACAAAACAACCTGTTATGTTGTAATGTTAACATATTATCTGTTGTAATGTTAGCATGACTAAATATATTCAATGTAATTCAAACCAATAAAGCATTACAGAAAGCCCAGGAGTACTCTGGCAAAAACATAGAGCATGTGTGTGGAACACTTCAAAGATGACTTAACCCACATAAAAACCCCAGTACTCAAACTCACCCTGTACAGATGCAGGTCGGCCTGCTTGCGGTGCCTCCAGAAGGACACAGATCTGGGTGAGTGGAGAGGGGTCACAGGCTCCCATAGGTAGAGCACCCGCACACACCCCCACACCGCACCGATCCCACTCAGTACCCACACCATCACCCACGGCAACAGACACCATAACCAGGAAGCTGGAGGACAGGATGATATAGACAATCAGTCTGGTGTGGACATTTTAAGCTAGCACTCTTCTTTGCTTTTCCAACACCTCACTAGAATATGTCAATTACTCTTATAACTCCACCTATCCATACACACTGGGTCTGAACTTGACTAGAAAGTTTGGGCGCTTAGATGGTATTTAACTTCAACAACACCTAATACATTCACACCATGTTATCAGAACAAATGTGATACATCCCTGAACTCACCAAAGTTCTGTGTTTGAGAGGGGAAAGAGAAGAGAGTTCTGGTAGGTCCATGGCCGCCAGCATCAGCACCCCAGCTGGGTCCAACGTGAGCTTCAGACCCCAGCAAGGAGGGCAGGGGGTTGAGGGAGAGGCAGAGGAAGGTGAGGGCGCAGAGGAGCAGACGGGAGCGGTCCATCACTCCGACAGTGGAGGGAGAATCCGGCTCGATCTTCATCTGAGAGTGAAGTGGCAGGATGGAGCAGAGGATGGCAGAGACACAGAGCACAGAACAGACATCAAGCCAGAGGACGGGGTGAAACGCCTCACTTGGTGAGTAAAACCCTACAACTCAACATGATACAAGGACAGAGGTCAGGGTCTTTAAGTGCTCTAATGTAGGTTGATGATCAGGTCAATATGACCTTGGGTGAGGCTCTGTCTACCAAAACATCCTAAAATCATGACTTAACTGCTCACGCTTTGGCAAGTACTCGTGAAAGCCATATTACAGTACTGCATATCTGCCATTGTGGGCCCATGAACATAGAGTGAAACAGGCGCTGGGTCGGCGTACCTGCTCGTGCTCCAGCAGAGGGCTGGCGGGCTCCGAGTCGATGCAGTAGGGGGAGAACTGGTCTGGGGAGCCAGAGCCCGAGTCAGAGGCTGGAGGAGACATCATCTGCAACTCCGGCTTCAGCTCCATGTCTTCAACCAGACACACAGATTCTGGGAAAGAGTTGATCAGAGGTCAGGGCTTGGACCAAGAGGTGGAAAAAAAGAATACGTCTAAAGTTATCAGTCATCCAGGAGAAGATTACGTACTGTTCTTCTGGTTGGCCATCTTGAGGGTCAGGTTTTCCTGCCGTAGCTTGTGGTTGACCTGCTGCAGGTACTTGATGTAGTCAATGGCCTTGCGCAACACACCTGACTTGTGCATCTAGACCAGATGAAAACGGGACAATGCAAATTAAACAATATCCACACATTCTGAAATGCCCCCCAAACATGTAAAAACTCAATATCCCAGCATGCCTCTGGTGCCTTACCTTGGCATCATGCCCCATGACCAGGTCTCGGAGCTCAATGATCTTGTCGTTGATGGAGGAGCGATACCTCTTCTCAATGATGTTGTGGGTGGTCCTGCGCTCCCCTTCCTTTACCACACCCCCGGGGCCCACAATCATTGGTGAACCCTGGTCTATGCATGCCCTGCTTTGAACTCCACTATGGATGGTGCCTGATGACAGCTGCTTGATTGGCAACTTGTCACCACTACTCATCATGACCGGCACAGTATGCAGGATGTTGCCGCCCATCAGAGTCTGAGAAGAGAAAAAGACAGCAATAAATATGAAGACAACAGAAGAGCGTCATCAAGGAATTAGTAATGGGATGGGCTGGGGTGAAACACAATGAAATGGATGAGACGGTACATTTTGGGGGGGAAAAGAACATATACCGGAACCTGAAGCGAAGTTGTTTGAATAGGGGTTGTAAGGTGGGTGATGCCATTAGGGTTCTGCATGGTGGATAGAACCTGGGTTCCGTCTGGTTTTAGAGTCGTCAGAACCAGAGAGTCGGTCTTGAGGATCTGGGGTTGGTGGACCAGAACCTATGAGAAAGTTGGAGAGAATTTAATTTAGAATAGAATTTAAACCAATTTGAAAGGGACAAGAACAGCAGAATGGAAACTGACTAGCAACGTCTAATCTCAGGATATCCACATTCAGCACTAGGGCTGGGCACAAAAAAAAAATGTATATAAAAAGAAAATCTACCAGTTTTTTAATGTTGAATTATGAGGAACAGGTTTCATAACAATTTTGAGTATGTCCTTTAAACAGATCACTATATTTCAAAGACACTTATTGTCCCAAAGGCATTTATTAAAGTGGTTATTTGAAAGTTGCCAATGTAATTGTTGGATTCATCATCACCAAGATAACTCTGTGAAGTTACTGTGACATTTAGTTTAGGTCATATCGCCCAGCCCTATTGAGCATGCAGCCACATGACACTTACTTGTTGCACTTGTTGTTGCATTGTGTGCACAGCAGTGGGCGCTGTGGAGAGGGTCTGGATGGTCTGCCCTGACGGCGTCAGCAGACGCTGGTGCTGGATTGTCATTGGCTGCATCTGTGGTGATGTCATAATGCTCTGCATCTGTGGTTGGATGACTGAGGAGAAAAAAAACCAAAAACATGCAATAGTGCCCTGCCATTCGAAGAGGAAAGAGCTTCAAGATAATGGTTCAGGTTTACACAGTGGCCCAGTAATATATATATATATTGAAAAATATATTATATTATATATATATAATGCTGAAAGAGTAAGTTAATTAACAAAGTCAATATCGCAAGAGGTGTTAAGACTCACCCTGGAAGCCAGCAGTGGGGCTCTGGTGGCAGATGACAGGGTTTTGAATGAAGCGGGATTGATGCGGCCCTGACGTAATCATCACCGTCTGCGCCTGTGTTTGCACAGGCATCGTCTGATTGTGCATAGCTAGCGTCTGGGTGTGCACAGGGAAGCTCTGCGTCTGCACAGTGAGGGCCTGTGTGTGCACGGGGATGGTCTGCGTTTGCACCTGCATCGGCTGCACGGCCTGCTGCGGCTGGATGGGCTGCACGTGCTGCTGGGGCCGGGGCTGCAGCAGGGGTGGCGTGCGCAGCTGTGGCTGGGTCTGCGCCACGGTCACCGTCTGCACTGGCGTCTGGGGCGGTGTGAGCGGGAGAGAGTGAGGCGGCAGCACGGGAGTTGCGGCCAAGGTCACGCTGCCTCCTGCACTGGTCTGGAACACGGTCTGAGGGGTCTGGGGGGCCTGGGGGGTCTGGGGGGCCTGAGGGGCAGCGGGGGCCTGGCGCGGGGTCGACGCCACCCCATTCTGCACAGAACCAGCAGCCATCTGGTCCTCAAAGAGGTCGGGGAAATCCCCCACCTGACCGCTAACAAACTGGAGCATTTCTGCAAAGACAGAAACAGACACCAAGGCCAATATGTGACTGTGTCCTTGAACCTTTGTGATCTATTGATCTACAATGATTACACATAACTGTCAATGTGTTCATATCAGCATTTGAATTTCCACTGCAGTTCTATTGCCTTTTCCCCCTTAACTATGGAACCGGTTTGGCTAGAAGATTGTGCGCTTAACCTGAATAAAGGTGTGATTGTGTGATTCTTCTTTTCAGTGTGACTAATTAACCATGGGACAGCTAGTGTTCACATTCAGGCTGAGAATAAAAACTCTGTTACTTCAATCAAGAGGAGAATTTGACAACCGCATGTACATACTAGATGGATAGAGATCAGAGCGGCCAGTGTTCAGTTGAATTCCTGCTAGTTATCATTCCCCTTCACTGGAGCACCTATTTGCCTGGTGGAGCATTGTTTAACTTTCATAAAAGTGTGACTCATCTTTTCAAAGGGACAAATGTATCACAAACAGCCAGTAGTCCTCCTGTTGTTTCAATAAAGGGTCATTCGAAAGCCCTGATCAGGCCCGGGGTGGGTAATCTTGGGTGGGTAATATTTTTTTGACATTTGTCACGTTAGTCTATCTTCACTTAAAGTAGGCTACAAACGTTCCGCATTCTGACACCGCAGCCTCTGCATGGGTTGTACCATGCGAGGAAGTTCTCCCCTCCCAAATAGAGTTGGTTGGGTCCATAGCCCGTCTTTTCCAAAAAGTTTTCTCAGATAGGCAACCGATAGCTGGGCCGGCCCTATACCGCAACGATTCGCGTCAGGGAGGATGGATGGGAGGAGGAGGCCAGGAGGGGCTGAAAAAGCCAGGTTGAAAAAAAGAAAGGCATTGGAGGAGGATGCTGCCAAATGTGCCAAGCTTACCGATTTATTTTCAAGAGGACAAACACAAGTGGCAACTGGTAAAGAGAGACATAGGCCTAATGATTAGCAACGTAACTATTCGGCTAACGTTGTAGCGTTGGTTAATATCGTTGTAGCGTTGTCAACCTATTCGCAAGCAAAATATGAAATTGATTAAAATATTAGCCTTTTTATATATCACCCAATATATGGCGTTCCATAGACTTTGCAAATATTAGGCAAATATTGATAACAAAACTCAAACTTGATCTGTGTATGCAGTAAAATTACTTCTGATGATGAGCCCGAAATTTGCAATGAGGAGGCCATGACTACAGGGACAGGTAGAGAGGATAACAGAGTAAACAATATGAATTAAAGTTATTTAATGTAAGAAAGAGCAGTATATAACAGTACTTGATGAACCAATATGCATTGTTTGCTCAGAAGTGGGTGTAGTAAAGGAGTAAATCACCACAATATAATACCCATGCAGAAAAATGATAATGACCATGACGGCCCCCATGAGGTCTCATTCCAACAAATCTGGACTTTGTTCATCACACAGGTTGCATGTGAGAGAAGCTTCTCAACCTTAACATTTGTGAAGAATAGGCTACGAAGCTCATTGAGTCAGGACAACTTGGAGGCTTTCATGTTAATGTGCACAGAGAAGGAAATCCTCATGTCTATAAGCAACAACATAGTTATAGATAAAGTGGCTGAAACCAGTGCACTGCTTAGGCGGTTACTAATGTTGTTGGTGCTATTCGCAATGTAACTGTATACTGTACTGTGAGTTGAACTGTAAACATTAGTTCAATATGCCTCTTTGTTGAAGAGTGGGATACATTTCAAATGCTTTATTTATTTATGTATTTATTTCTGCTTTTGTTAATTTATCAACCTATCCTTGTGGAATAGTGGAATATGTTTTGTTAACTTCTCAGCTTAGGTGGATTATTATTTAACCTTTACATTATTTGTTGAACCATGCTATTAATAAAAAAAAAACTACAGGATAGTAAGAGCTGAATTGTTGCTTCATTTATCCAATTTCCACTACCATGGAAAAAGTGGGCCGGTCTTGGGCCTGAAATTCCCGGGCTGAAAAGTGGCCCCACTCCGGCCCTGGCCCTGATGGAGAATGTACATAGCAGCTCTGGCATGTCCAAGGATTAAACCAACACCTTATCTTCAAATAAAAGCATACATAACTAAGCTGCCTCTGTTCCTCTTGAGCCTCTCCTCTGATGTGTAGGGGGTCAGTGTGACCAAAAATGCAGACACACCCTGAGTGCCATCTTCACCCCACAGCCCACAGAACCACCACTGCCAACCATGCAGCTCAGCGCTGCAACCAACCCATTTCCTGAGGCCGATCACTAGAAACGATTAACACGTTCACACTTCCTTCCTTTCTTTTTTTTTTCTTCTTTACAGCACGTCCTTGAAGAGGAGCAGCAAGGCCAACAAGCAGGTCACAGAAAGTACAGTCCCAAGCTAGAGAATCCTGAGGTGTGATATTATAACAAAGGTCAAGGAGGTTTACAACTCTGACCCTGGGGATAGCTGAGTGGTGAAGGTCATAGTTGGAAGAGGAAGATAACAGACTACATTAAGTAAATATTATTTAATGAATACAGCTTCCACCAAATGGTTGGGAAGAGATTATATATATAGAGAGAGAGACACAGAGAGAGAGAGAGAGAGAGAGAGAGAGAGAGAGAGAGAGAGAGAGAGAGAGAGAGGCTGAGGGCAAGGCGGAGCAGAGAGAGAATGAGAGAAAGCAAGAAAGACTGTGAACGAGTGTAAGAAAAGTAGAGAGCAAATAAGACAAAAAGAAAGTAGTTTTGCGCATCTTCAAACTGTAATGATGGAACCCTATATGTGGTTGTCATTGAAATGGTATGAAAGGTGATTACTACATATTCCTTTCAGGTTTTTTTTTTTCAATTTGGGTGAGGGAGGGAAGGAGCAGTCCATATGCACACAGATGAACGACATGGACTCATTTAAACTATTGAATTTGTCAAGTGCAATTTGAGAACAGTAATCAAAAAGAAATAGCCTCCACTCCACCTTTCAGTGAAGTCTAACACAGCGTGGTAGAGGATCCACATGTAACACAAGTGAAAGAGGAAGTTTAGAAGAACACAACCACCTCACTGGATGTTGTAAAGCCCTGAATATGTGTGTAATGTGCATACCATTCTAGACGTGTGAATAAACAATGCTGAATCTAAAATGGGTGTGACTCGGAGGAACATGATGCAATGGAAAATTAGGTCACGCTCCTGTTCACTTCATGTCAGATATTTCAAACTGTTACATATTACAAATATCTTCCTTGTTCCCAGTATTTGACAACTAATAATCCACTGCTAACATTCTCACCAGATGGTAAGGGGATAAAATTAAATGTTTATGTTCAGTTAGTCACTTCATCAGGCTTTGGTTTTTTTATGGATTACACACCCATTTTAAATCTTTTGAAAAAATAAGCATGCCTTAAGTGCAAAACTACCCAAAGTTTGAAAACGATGTCACATATCATAATGTTTCCTGAGAAAACTCTTGAATTGGCGTTATGAGGAGTTGTGCTGCTAACACTACTGTCGACACTACACCCAGTCCAAAAATATCAGCCGTTCCAAAGATACGCCATCACAGAAAGCAGAAGATATTTCCTCCCTTCAAGCCCTTTGACAAAGCTGTGAAAACAAATGTCCCCGCTGACCACGACAATACACAGAAGCATCCGGAGGTGTGGACCATCTGGGTGGGAGGGTATCACGGATCTATGTCAACACAATACCCCCCCCCCCCCCCCCCACACACACACACACACACACACACACACACACACACACACACACACACACACACTTTCGCTCACTGAAAGAGTGCAGCCTTGAACTTGCACCCTCAACCCTGAGCAAAACGTGGACGAGGGGTCTGTAGATAATGGTTGAGGCTGGGACCTTTATGATCATTCCCCCTATGCCTTACTGTACTTTGGTGTAGTGGCAATGTGGGCCCATCTATTCATTCACCAAAGCATTTTAGTCATTGGATCTCCTTCAGCCACAGACTTTGGCACAAGGCTAAAGTAGTAGACTCATAAAGTATGAGTGAGGCCACTGTTACAACTTCTATGCAGCCCCTGGATAAAAGTGTCGTAAGGGGCCCCCGTCATGCATGAGCACAAGGGCATGAGCCCACCTCAGGGGAGTCTCCTAGGCTGCATAGTTCAAGGAGAGGAGGTTATATAACCAGGACAAAACAGGTTATGATTCGAATCCAATCAGTCAATAAAATATTACCATTACACACCTTCAGCCATCATGAACTGTGAATCTATATACCAGCCATGGCCCTACATTTCACTGCATTTGTCATATTTCTTTTTTTCCACCCACTGCGTATAGTCTGATTTAATGAAGATGGTGCACATAGTATAAAATCGGATTAAACATTTGTTCAAGTCAGTTATCTTTCCATCCAGGGTTTGGAGCTGGAATTTGTCGTGAATGGGCCCAACCTAAGCTTCAGACACAAAGGAATTGCGTAACATCGGTCGGTGGGCGCGCTGGTTTTATCAGGACTCTGCTTGTCTACATTGTATGACAGAGAATCATCAATCCCTGGACATACCATTCAGTAAAATTCCGTTCAAATTGGAATCCGGTGACCTTGCCGGACAATTCTGAACATAAACCCCCATCTTTTCACACTGAGCCAAGAGCATAAGTTGTTTTGACAAGAGGAGGACAGCGATGAAATCTGCCTCTGTTGACTCGGCACTCACTATCGACCTAGGCTAACACCAAGTTTTCAAAGTATTCTAAAGCTTAAAGCAAAGTAATTCATTTCTCCCAAGAACATGATCTGCACTGCAAGTAAAACAAAAAAGTTCATTGTATCCTAACAAATTGTATGAACATTTTCCCAAAATCTTGCAATTTCGGAGAAACTTCCATAAGCATAATTTTTTTTCTTTTTTGGAATTGTACAACATTTAGGTACAGGACCACATTTCCAAGATGACTAACAACACTGGAGCCAAAAAAAAAATCTATAAAACAAATGATTATAAACTGCTTTTAAGTCACGACATCATTTCCGATCGATGTGTGCATCACACCTGCGCTTCTTCCCTAGAAATCATAGGTTGTTGTGAATCATGTAATCGATTCCGTCTCAAACAATGACTAGGAAACAATTGGGCAAACAATGTCAGTTGCAATGAATAATAAACGTTTAATGTAAAAAAAAAAACGAAAAGTAATTTTGATTGTGTAAATTAGTCTAGTTACATATTTTGCGAAGATCGCCAGGAGGGAATAATCAAGTTTAGGGTATATTTTAGAGGCAAGATATAGCCTACTTTGGTGTAAACAGAGCGGCAGTATTTTGGCATCTGGTCAAACAAATGAGGACAAGGACGGTACACATGTTATGGTTGTGAACGTTGTCTATATTTATGTTTAACACTAGTTTGACACATGCCACATAGCTTGTGACAGCTAGGCCCTCTTCAGACTGACCCCGAAAAAGGATGCAGAGATGAAATAACGTTGGCTACGTCAAAGAAAGTTAAAGCAAAATGTAATATCCAGCTATCAATGTATTGCTACAATAAAAATGTGGCCTAAAACTAAAATCTCACCATCGATGTCCCCAAGTGTGAATTCATCACCAAGTTCTGCTAATGTTGGATCCATGTTTTCCATTGAAGAAATATACTCTCCTCCGTCCATTCTTAATTTCCACGCCTTCCCGGTTTTCACCGGGTGTTGGTCCCGAAAGTCGTATATTTAAAATCTGCCTCCAGCAAGGGTAATGATGTATTGTTTACCCTACCCGGGTTGTCGCCTTTCTATCAGTATGAAAACATTGATCTTGTAGCTCAACGAGGCTGATTCCTACGTTAGTAGTTCCATTTACAAATTGTGGGTGGCCATCTTGTTTTCCACGGTGACGTCATTTACAAACACAAGTCTGTCAAGGAAATCACAATCTGATTGGAGGAAAGCTGGCTGTTGTTGTCATAAGACCAGGTACCACTAACCAATCGAATTGTCCTCTTGGCCGTGGTCTGATAGTACGTCATTGATCAGAAGCTTCTCTATAATTTGAATAGAGTCCGCCCATTACTTTCATAGACATGTTGTCCCATCTTAACAACATTTCCATCAAATACTTTTATATTATTTCATTTTACATGAGCAACACGTGTCAAGTGTCCTTGTGAGCTCGCGAAATATATCACTTCAGTCTCGTCACTACTTCTTCAAAGAGGTTACATAATGTCCCATGCTGGTTCGCTCGAGTAAAGACAAGAATGTCACTTCTCCAGCCCTTGCAGACCGACTCAGCTTGTACTTTCCCCCATATGCCCCTTCAAGTTTGTTGTTGTTCTGTTATTGCCCTCTTTTTCTTTAAGTATAACTTACAATGAAATACAAATATAGTATTTCTATGAAAGATAAGCTATTCTTCTATTGCACTGAGAACAAGGAACAGAAATTGAATACTTAAACTTTAAAATATTGTTTTCCTTTATTGGGCAAACTTTGCCTGTTTAGTGCTTGTGGGAGAAAACCATCAATATATGTCATTCAAGGCACACACATTTAGGAAAACACTGCAAACATGATGATTGTCTACATGATGATCTAATTTAGATGTGTGCTGTTAACTCAATCTGACTACACAGGTCAGGCTCAATCATTTAACGGATTCCGTTTTTAAATGCTTATTCTGTGGAATAAAAACATTTCAAAAATATTTCCATATCCCAAATGCAAATTTAAATTAGACAGGATTCCACTCAAACAAAATAAATAAATAAAATGTCAGGTAATTGATTTATCCAGCTTATACAAACAAGTAGATGGTGGTAGTGAACCATCGATTTTGAGAATGCTCTACAGCTCAAGATAAGGTGAGAATGTATAGAAAAACCCTGCCAAAGTGCAATTCATCTGTCAGGTTAAAATCTGGTGATTTGCCATTATAAACAGATTAGGACTACCCCAAACATATTTTTCATTAACAGTCAATAAATGTAAGTGCAATAATGTCAGTCAGGGAAATCAGTCACTTTTGTTCGTAGTTATTTTCTATCCGAGGTATTGTTAGCACGAGTATTACAATGTTTAATGTCAAATAAACAAAACTAAAATAATAATAACAAAACTTGTTCTCACAGCACTATAAATGTTTATGAAAGTAAACACCACTGCTTTTCTATTTAGAGCTATCATTTCTTGTCAGCTTTTGTTATCATTGCATGTCAGTCAAACAGTTATTTATTCCAGTAAATTTCATAGGACTTCTTCTCAGAGTAGTTGGCCTCCGTGGTGCCTGTACCGCTGCGGATCCTTTCCTTCACCACCTTCACCACCAGGCCTCCGGCTAGGGCGATGCCAGCAGCAGCCTTCCCAATCTCTGCCACTGCTACCATGATCCGAGCCGTTGCTCCCATGGTGCCAAGAGCCCCTGATGCACACACAGCCCCGGCTGGAGCCACTGCGTCTGCCACAGCATGCAGAGCACCAGGCACACCACCCCCTAATGCTACGGCCTGCTGCCCTGCCACACCCTGTGCCACTGTGGCGTTGGTCACTGCTGCTGCCGCCCCGGTAGAGATTCCAGCCCCTGCTAGTGCACTGGTGCCCATAGCAGCACCCAGTGCTGCCCCTGCCCCCATGGCACCCCCAACCCCTGCTGCCACCCCAACTACACCTGCTCCAATAACACTCACCTGGCCCAGGGCTTCGAGAGCAGCCTCCTTAGGGCCTGACGCTTCAGCTCCTGCTAGAGCTCCTACTGAACCTCCCAGAACTCCACCAGTGGCTGCTCCCAGAGCCATTGCTGTTTTCCCGGTGGCTGCTGCCACTATGGCCCCCACAGCCTTTCCCACCCCGGCCCCTCCAGCCGCTGACATCCCAGCCAGCTGCCCTGCAGCCAGTCCCACTGTGCTCCCCATAACTGAAGCGCCAGCTGCCATGGCTAGGGGTGTAGCGGCACCAAATATCACCCCCATGGCCATGCCCGTGGCCCCTGCTGCCACTAGGACCTTAACCTTCTCCAGGACCTTGCTAGAGAGAGCGGCCTCCCTCCGGACCTGCCTAAACGCTGAGCAGAAGGACTGCCTGCGGCTCAGGACCCTCTCCCTCCTCTTGGCCCTCCACCTCTGTCCCCTGTCCTGCAGCAGCAGCCTCATGTCTCCACTCCTTTCCTCCATCCATCTCTCCTCCTCCTCCTGCCTGGCCTCCAGGTCCCTCCTCTCGAACCCTAGGTGTTTTTCCACTCCTCCTTGACCCAACTGTCCTGGCAGTCCCCCCTCTTCCAGATCCCTTTTCCTTCTCTTCACCAGTGCCATCTCAGGTGGTGGGTCCTTGTTCTCCTCCGCTTCCTCACCTTCCCCCTGTCCTCGCTCTCGCATTAGCCTGTCCTGCTCCTCTTGGATTGCTGCTTCGGCTTCCAGAAACATGGCATTGGTGTAGCAGCCTCCTCCATTGTCATTCACCATGTTCTGCACGCCCTCCAGCAGGATCCGAACCTGCTCACGGTTCTTGGGGTCTCGGTTATTGAGGACATGGTGTCGGCCACCACACTTCTCCAACAGAGCCCTCAGCTCGTCTGGAGCAGAGCTGTTCAAGTATTCCTGTAGGTCTCCCCCCTCCAGGTCATCCCCTCGAGTGAACAGGATCAGTGTGTGGTCCCGCAGAGCCCCTTCACCAAACACCTGTGCCATTTCCCTGGCAGCTTTACCCTCATCTTCCGTGTAGCGGCCCAAGGGGATTACCAAAAGAAAAGCATGGGGCCCCGGAGAGGACAGAGTAACACATTTGGCAATTTCAGCATGGATCTGGCCCGAATCCAAACGGGTGTCACCAAATCCAGGCATATCGACTACAACCAGCCTCTGTTTTTTAGCTTGTCTTTTCTCATCTCCATCCTCTCCTCTCCTTTCAGTCATCTCCACCCATCCTAGCTCACATACTTGGGTAACAGAGCTGGCACTAAGCTCAGATTGGAAGAACCTGTTGCCTAGAATGGTATTGCCAGAGGCACTCTTTCCAGAACCAGTCTTTCCGAGTAGAACAAGTCTCAACTCTGGCACTTCAGGTCCCAGTTCATCCTCTTTTTCACTTTCGGTCACCTCTTGTTCTTTTCCATCTTCAGGCCTCCCTTCTATTAGACAGTACAGATAGAATGACATGTTATTTATGATGAATGAGTAACACAACAATTGGTAGCCTAATTAAAACAGAGATTATCCTTGCTGATCTTTACTTGGATATCTGTCGGTCGTTTATTTTCAGAACCGATTAACGACTTGGCAGTGAGTATTGTACTGAACTGCTGACACTTGATGTCACTTTTACACATTTTACAGCGGGAATATGAGATGACTTTGTCGGACTAGCAGGAGTGTGTGACAAACATCCATTCAGGTTATATTATAGAAACATAGCTCACACACAAAACAAACGTTGGGATTTTTCACATGAACAACGTTCGGCAACTTGTATTACCCAAGAGAATGATTAGATAGGGTTTTAATATAACTTCCTTTTGCCTTTGAAAAGAATCTAAAGTCAGCTAACTACCATCTTTGTTGTTGTTGTAAGTTTGCTACTGTACGAGCTAGCTAACCTCCATTATTAATATTTATCTGGTGTGCTAAAACAAAGGAGTTTAGGAAGCGAAATATTGTACAGTTTTCTTTACCTAGTCCTTTGACTTTGGGCATAGCTTGTCCTGAAAGTGAGTCGTCGTCGAATAATAGTGCTATTTCGTTGATATTTTGCAAACGTGATCAACACCGTGCTAGCCGAAAGCTAAGGTCCCATGTTCACTGTAAACACTGTGTTTGAGGGGAAAAAAAGATAACGGGCTGCCTCACCAAGACTTTAGCGCCCTCGTCTGTTGACGTCAGCACACTTGTTCATAGGGAATAGTTCATATTTAGAATGCTTGAGGAATAAAGGCCTACTTTATTTAATTGCTCTTTTGGCTCAGTTCGTCAAGTTTTAGTGTAGGCCTATCTCTGCAGTGTATCAGAATGAATTTTCAACCAGAATACCATCATTATTTACTGATAGGTCATTATGTTTCTATAGCACAACAATTGAATAGGATTATTATGTAAGAGAGCAGGAGAATGGGACAGGATGAGGAAGACAGGCTATTTTAAATGCATTCTCTATGACCAGAAAGTAACAGTCCAATTGACAAAACATTGAATCAACTCTGAAACCTTTAACAATCCACTAAAGAGAATAGGGATGGCAAAACATTGTCACCCACCTAGGTGGAAAGCACAATGCTATTCACTTTTGTATATACATTCATGAATACTTACTGAGTAACACTTCTGTCCAGAGATGAGAGGGGAGCTGCCTATGTTGTGTAAACTACTTGTGTGATGTATGATGTTAAGGGTCATGTCTCGCACGTGAGCGTTCAGTAAAGTATAAGAACTTCATTAATCTTTGTAGCCGTGTTATCATTCCTTCAGCAACATAGCATAGTTTTTGGAATCCATTTACTGAGAAGCGAACATATTTTCCTCTTGAGTTTATTTCAGAAAAATATCACATTCACATAATTTTATATACCATAAAACTTCCAACAATAGTCAATACGACAAAAAGGGTGTTTATTTGCTCAAATGACTGAACACATCCAGCCCTTGTTGGAGACCAGTGATTTCAGACCGGTGTTTATTTGACTAAAGAGGACACTGATGTTTGAGTGGCCTGTGAATGCATTCAGTTACACACAAGTGCAATGCATCCAGTCTCTTTGCAAAAAGCATCGGCTAAATGAAGAAAAGAAAGGTAATGGTTGTCAGGTTCACCCATCTTAGACGAACATGGCTGTTAGAGGTCTCCTCTTCAATATCTTAGTTGCTCTCTCATACCTCTTCCTCTTTCTTAGTTTGAAGTTACTTGTGACAAAATGTGTTTTTAAAAATGTAGCGACATTTTAAGGAAGACATTATTATCACAAAATTCTTCTACTACACTGGTGACAAGTTAACCAATACATCTAATAGAAAATTCATAATAGGACAATAAGTAAAATCAAATAAAAAAATGTAGTTTGTGGAGACTGAAAGATCTTCCTGTTCATTCAGTTTTTTACTGATTTATTTCTTTATATTTATTTCTTCATTAAATAACAGTCTGATTTACAAAACATAGAATAAACCTTTGTTTGGCCTTACTTACATTGCAATGTTTGTGCAATATAAATCTCTTAAACCAACCCTGGCAATGGCCTGAGAGTGGATCACAATAGCAAATCATTTACACTGTTGGCCAACAAAACAGACAGCAGCATTAAAAACAGTGAAGAGAGACTTTGAGTACCATCTTTAAATCCAATTCCAAAGCCATCGTTTGGGTTTTTATTATATACTGTGCTAAGTAAGAAATGGAATGGAAAGCAAACGTCCACGTCATCATAGACCTCTCATTATGTGAAAATGATCTCAATCTGATCAAATTTGTCATCCACTTATACTAATGAAAAAAAAAAACTGTTGACTTATTTTATTGAGAACTTCACAGCATATTTCTGTGAGTATTCTTTATTAAAAGCAGTAACTTTTTGTTTAGTTACACACTTTGTTTGATTGTGAAGACTTTCCTGTAGACACTGTTCAAGGGTGCTCCCTGGTGGACTCCAATGGCAGTGCAGCATATGTGTAACAACATGACAGGTACTTTGTCAAGGCATAAGACTTTTTCACGCCACTGGAACTTTTTTAGAAACTTTTTAGAAATGCAGAGCAAGTTTGTGGGTTTTTTCCCACCACAGGAAAGCTATTTTTGATTCAAGTAACCTAGATGCAGGAACCCTTTGTTACCTTCCCAAGCCCAAGTGCTTTTGGAGTAATCTGCACACTGAATGCCCTTGAGTGTAAACTGTACAGAATGAATAAGTGGCTAATTGCTTTATTTTGAAAATGAGCAAACACACGTGGTGCAGCAAGAAAACTAATAATTAAACCAAAACAAAAATACTGGGACGAAACAAACCTCACCAGCCACTAGAGAGAGATAAGGTATGTGTCATGGACATGGGCACAAAAGTATGAGAAAACCTTCTTGTTGTCACATATAGTTGGTCACGCATCTTCTGTTGCAAATACTGGTCATATATGTAATTGTAAGACAGAATAAAAAAAAATAAGTTAAACTACAATAACCAGATGTATCCATAGAATCAAACTGAATACTCAACTCAGAATGTATCACTAATTTACTAAGGTTCTGATTAACTGACTAATAGTTCTGTGGTTTGAAAAAGGAACTCTCTCAGGGATGGTGTAGTTGCAGTTCCAAAAGGTAGTTTTAGTTCCTTGAATTGCTCTGAACCTGGCTGGAAAAAATGCCTTTATTTTGCTAATGGCAGCAGAAAACAGATACAAAAAACATTGAAATTTCAAACTGGTCTTACATTTTCTGAGCAAACCGTACCTCTACATCCAATGACTACCAGTACTCTACAATAAATACATGGGAAATGAAATTGTGGTACTTTAACTAACAGGAAGGTAACACATACATCTTATTACCTGTTATAATGGTAGAAAAAGCTTTTTCCAAAGAGAAACAAACTCTGAATGATAAATAAAACGCTGTGCACATATCCCTGGGTCTGGAGGGCTATAATATCTTCACATTTTTAATTTAACAATAATTTCCCTCAAAAATGACAAAGCAAAAAAAAACACTATATTACAATAAATCTGGACAATCTGGAAATTTTAGTATGAAAAAATGAGGTAATGAAATTTGTTTAAAAGTCCTGTAATCTCCTTAAGCAATCAACACATGCCAGACCTTCAATTATATTAATCTATTTATACAATTGAAAGCAACTCATTTGTACTTATCCCTTACTGAAGACTGTATCTGATGGAGTGCCTCTTGGGCACAAAAACATTGTCAGGGTTCCAGCACTTGTACATGTCTTTAAAGCAGCCAGTTTAATTCCAAATGTGAGAACTACAGACCAAAAACTCTGATTACAGCAACTCAACATGACACTTCGCTGATCCTCAAGTGTGTTTCAGTGTAAAGGCATTGGCAGGCAACAGTAATTAGACAAGTTGGTGAAGGACATAATAGAAAAGCTGGCTGTGATGAAAACCCACAAAGACACGGAACCCTTGAGAACCAAGATGATGAACCCTGGGTACAGCTCTCCACCCGACTATGCCTGAAATTAAATCTCTGTCTTTCCATACTCTCTTTCAAATCTTTGTTCACTATGCCCTGAAGCCTGGCACCATGTGTGGGATGGGAGCTATTCATTTTGCATTGCTATAACATTTGCCTTTCTGTCATAATCTTTTTCTCTCTGTCTCTCCCTCTCTCTCTCGACTTGTTCTCTCCCTCTCTTTTTTGTAGAGCTGAGAAGCTAGAGTTCTGTACGGGAGCGAGAGATCCGAGGGCCTTTTCTGATCTCTTTCCTCTTCTCCTCCTTCCTCCTCCTCTTCTCCTCCTCTCTCAGTACTTTCTGGAAGGCCTCTGCTGTGTGCAGCATCTGCAGAACAAGGAACGAGACATGAGAGAGATCCCTTAAGGCCAAGTGTCGCTTGCCAAAAACTAAATTGTGGTCGACAGATGTTGAGGCACTGTAAGCTTTCATAGTTCTGCGCCAGAGACAAAATGTCGGAATAGAACATCATCTGTAGTTTCTATGACAACTTGTATGACTAGAAAAAGTAAACATACTTTAGCTATGTAATGTTACATCTAATCACGAAACAACAAAGTGAATACAGGCACACACAGTGACCATGGCAGCACACCATAACCTAGAACTTTGAGTTGCTATCCAATCAGTGTGTGTGACGTCAAATGTTTTGATGTACACGTACAGCTCTATGACACCCTAGAAGGCACACATTTAGTCTCTTTGACATAGTTTTTTGTCAAGCGACACTTGAATTGGCCTTAAACTAAGACATCAGAGATAACACAAGAGTTATCTGTGTGTGTGACGTGTGTTTCTGTATATGTTCTATTCTATGATTAAAAGTACAATATGTAGTTTTTGTTGGCAAAATATGTTTTAAGTGATAATAAAATGATCAAAAGACAACTTTTCTCTATACAGCCCCACATTCTGCAAAGACTGTAACTTGATTCATGCATAGAATATGATGGATTATTGAAACAACCTATTGTGTCACTGTGTCTTTTTAATTACATAGAATCATAGCATCATAAAGCATTTTTGACACCAAAACCTACATATTGTACCTTTAACCTAGCCTGACGATGTCATACTCATAATTCTAGTCAGAATATGAGTCTGAGACCGCTCCGTTGGGCTGTGATTATGGGGCGTGTTTCAACCGAACTAGGGAAAAAAAGGCCTCTTCGCTCAATTGGATAGGCCTACAACCAATCAGAGCAACGTAGTATGACCATAACGTAGACCATCGGGGCCAGCTGATACATTAAAACTTTTACCGGATCCCGTAGGAAGGACGGCAAAAACATCTTTTCGATCGACAAATGCCTTGATCGCGTTTCTCTGTTCCTCTTTCAAAATGAATGTGCTGTCAATGTCTTCTAAAACAGACTCGAATTTCCACATTTCAGCTCTCCAACGGCAGCCATGTTTGTTGAAAACGAATTCACCCCAAAAGCTCTTTGGTGACGTGGTTGATTACGTTAGGGTTGATCATCTGTCCATCATCGTATAAAGCCCGCCCTGACAATTTGATTGGTCTATCTATCTCCTCACAGATTTTTGTGAGGAGATAATTTCTCCCCAACGGAGCGACACCAGACCGAACTTCCCGACCAAATAATTTGTGGGCGTGGCTAAGTTCGTCTGGCATCCAGGCTACCTTTAACCTATATCTATATTGTGTATTGGCAATGCAGCTGGACTGCTTCGTAAGGCCAAAAAGGTTTCTTGAACATAATAAAACATTGAGAATGTGTGGAGAGCAGAGAGAGAGAAAGGGAAAGTGATAAAGAGAATGAATTCATTGTGTGTATGCAACTCACATCATCTCTCTCTGTGCGGTAGGGGTTGGTAAAGTCTGGGGACTTCTCTGTTATTCCCAACTCCTGTGACATCTGCCAGAGAGAGAATCGGGAGAAAGTGAGAACTTTTAGAGGAGCGACAACAACAAACATGTCACCAACTTGCTACATCCTCCACAAACCTGCTATGAAATCAGCTATAAATACATTTAAATGAGTTCCCTTCTCCCTCTCTATGAACCCTGACAATCCAAACCCCTCATGCGGTCCCAGCTTGTCATCCCCCACCCCCCCCACCCCCCGCAGCTCCCACCAGTGTGAGGACGTGCTGGTGCGCCCCCCCGGTGAAGACCCCCGTGAGGTTACAGAAGCTCAGGCCCCAGCGCAGGAGACTCCCCCAGTCAGAGTTACGGTCGTAGTAGTGGTGCACGATCCGTGGGAAGCGCAGTGCCACATCGCCAAAGAATGCCGTGTTCTCCACCACATGTGAGTATGCTGTGGAGAGACAAATAGAGGGGAGAGACAAATAGATTGGTCATGAGAGCGAGAGAAAGAGAGAAACGTAATGTGTGTGTGAAAGAAGAGCAAAGCAGGAGAGAATATGTGTATGACATGAGGGAGAGATCAGGGCAGAGAGGAGAGGAGCAGGGCTGTCACAGAACAAACATCAGATGGCGGAATTGAGGTCAACGAAGGAGGAGGAGGGAGAGGGAGAGAAAGAGAAAGAGAAAGAGAAAGAGAAAGAGAAAGAGAAAGAGAGAGAATGGAACTCACACAAATTAAGTAGGACACCTGGAGAGCAGAAAGACAGCATGAAGTGACGCAAGACAGAAGAGAAAACACTGACCCTCTTTGATTTTGTCGTCCAAAGGGAAAGGGTCATTTGGCTGCAGGTTGGCTGCCACAAGGACGGCCCGAGAGTCCTCCAAGACCTTAATATGAACAGAGCATGCAGACACACACACACACGCACACACGTACACACGCACACACGCACGGGTTCAGTTCTGCTGACGATGCAAGTCCACACAGCGAGTTGACTACCTTGGCTGACCTTGAAAAGGACACATGAAGTGCACTGCAGTACTAAAATAAGCCAAGTGGCCAAAACGAACTTATACTACAATATACTCCAATATACTCTAAATGGGAGTGATTAAAAAGAGAGATTATTACATGAAGACAGATCCATAGAGCAGTACAGAACATCAGCGTGAGAGATGCCCAGCCAGTCAGGCTCTTCAGTTAGAACGGAGAACCTTAAACCTTAACGTTCTAAATGACTGAGGAGAGCGAGATAGTGAAGTTTGTGAAAATGACAAATAAAATTGGATGCACCTTGAAAAGGCCCTTCAGCATAATGTCAATGATCTTGTATTGCTGGTTGATGTCATTTAGCTCCACCAGGTTCTTCAGCGCATTTAGCTGGTCTTTCCTCTTCGTCTCAAACAGACGCTTGTCTTAAAGGAGTGAAGCTAAGGCACACTAAGATCAAACAGCATAGACACTCTCTCTCTCTCTCTCTCACACACACACACACACACACACACACACACACACACACACACACACACACACACACACACACACACACACACACACACACACACACACACACACACACACACACACACACACACACACACACACACACACACACACACACACACAAGCAAACAGGTGCACAGTCGTACTAGAATGGGCAAATAATTCTTACAAACACACACATCAATCACACTTCCAAACCCTCTTTCAGGCACACACATGCATATACAGCTGATACAAGAAGGATACAGATCTCCAGATTAGTATCATGTCTGGGTCGGTGTGTGTCGGAATCTGCTGAGTATACAGGAGCGACCACCAGCAGCAGAGCATACACAGCAAGCATGGCCAGGAGAGGGCAGTCTGTCTCACACACACACAGACAGAGAGAGAGAGAGAGAGAGACAGACAGAGGGAGAGAAAGACAGATTGAAGGAGGTCAAGGCTTTGACCACAGCCCAATAATTACTTGAGTAATTAACATTCTAGAATAAAACTGTTAAATATGGCTTCTGTGCTAGTTCAGCCGGCTAGCGCCCTACATTCTGAGCTTGTCAGTTTAACAGGGTACGCACCGAGGGAGTAGTACTGCGGGAAACGATCAAACTAACAAGCTGTAGAACACAAGCCGTTCCACAGTTGTCCTCATGTTACATGAAAGGCTTTTGGAGCTCCTCTACAGTGTGGACTCAGTGGTGTGTGCAAGACTCCTCTAAAGAAAAGGGAAACCCTCTTGAGTTGGCTGAGGAATCAAATAAGCTTCTGTACTCTCTTTTCACGCTCTCTCTCATCCACTACCTTGATGTCTCCTCTCTCCTCTCCTCTCTCCTTCTTGGAGAGGAGTGTGTCATCAGTCTCTTTCAGCTCTTGTCCTGTTCTTCTCTCCTCAATCAGGAGGACAGGGACAGCAGATGTTCCAAAATAGGCTCCAGACTGATTCATATTTTATGGCTGTACGTTTTTTTAGGAAAACATTACACAAAATCAAAGAGGAGGAGAAAACCATACGCCTGTACAGACACAGCATATCCCATCATCCACGTCAGGGAGATGAGAAAGGGGGAAAGAAACAAAAAATACACGGTGGGAACGGAGTAATATAGACAGGGCGTGTGTGAGTGAGGAACAGAGAAAATTGGGTTGGGGGGTGGGGGGGTGCTGGGCATAAGGGAAGGGAGAAACAGACTTTCTGTTTAATATTTAATTTCCTCCGGTGTCGGCACGACAACATACAGTTGAAAGAGATGAGATGAGGGAGAGCGTGCCTGTGCCAGAGGCTGAGTGAGAGGCCACGGCTGCCTCTAACAGGTGACATGGCTGGACATTTCACAGGTTGCCTCCACAGGCGTACAAAATAATGATGTAAACATTCTGGACAATTTAAAGAACATCGTCGTTCAGTGCAACCACCATTTTGACTGGACAGCAGTCAGCCTTTAGGAGCTCTAAACATTAGGTCAGCATCAAGAAAATACAACCTGTGATGAGGCACTTCCCTGATATCAGCCTTCATTAGTATTCTGTAGCTGTGTTTCTCAATTGGCGGTAATATACATTTAAATGTGGTTTTTGAGCTGTACACTAAATGATATGACTGTACTGTGATGAATCTCACCAATGTTGGTGTTAACATTGACAAAATTATTTTTATAAAATATATATTTTTGTAATTGTCATTTTATGGGTTATAGAAGCCCTGTGAAGGACATGTGATGAAAATAAATTGAAAACCTAACATGAAATAATAAGATCAAATCTTATAATAATAAGATATTAAGTCATGATTTAAAGATGCTATCTTGTTATTTGAAGATATTAAGTCGTAATTTCAAAACTATACCTCAAAATAATGATATTAGGCCTAATTTGTAATTTCAAGATCAATTCTCATAAAGTCAAGTATCTTCAAATACCAATATAGTATCTTGAAATTACGGCTTAATAGCCCATCTCGTTATTTTGAGATAAGATCTTGAAATTACAACTTAATATCTTCAAACAGTGACTTTCAATTCATCCGCCCCCTTCGGTCCAGGCCTTCCATAGAAAATGGTTCACCACGCCATCTACTGTTTCAAATCACCCTGAGTTTCGCAAGGCCGATGCTGACCTAGAGTCAACTGGTTGGGAGTTATCTATGTCATGAAATGGGAGGGCCACCTCCCCCAGCCCCCGTCCGTGAGTGCGAGTCTCATTTTCATATGCTGATCGAAATGTATCATTCAGTTTACAGCCCCCTGCCCACATAATTATGCAGTGGGTTGAGTTAAACTCAGAGCTAGGGTGTACACTTACACTTAACCATAGCCATAAGTGTGTGTGCCATTCCTAGGATAATTCTGTCTCGGCAAAAATGTGAGAACACAAGGAAGAAAAGTAGGCATAATTTATAAACACTGGTCGTCCACCACATCTCTTTAGATTGCATGATGAATAGTTACTTTGCAGAGTAAGGGTCTAACGTAAGCATCAACGAGTATAATGCAAGCTTCGTTCAGAATGGGTTCAAGATGCAAGTGTTCAGAAGCTACTTCGTCGACCCTGGTGGTTGGATTATAGCGACCCAATGTGTTTCTGCATCCCTCCAATCAATTAAGCTTGGTTGGACTCCGGTTAGCTGGAAAACAGTGCTTGTCACCTCTGCGTCTTCCACAGAAACCATCTTTCAGCTCACACTCTAGCATGACAATATTATGGACAAAGATTTGAAATATGTAAAGTCTAGTGTGGACACCAACATCGTCCATCTGAATGCGCAAAATGCTATGTACTAGTTGTTTGCTCATAGAGCCATGCGTGACGAATTCAGCACTTCACCATCGACTACTGAACCACTTCTGTCAACAAATCCAGCGGACGCGCAATAAACGATATTCAACAATATGGGATCAAGACTACATTGACCAATACCGCCACTCAAACACATTCTTGTTAACATGACTATGCTACCCATTACAGGGATTGATCTTTCATTAGCTGCTTGCCGGCGTCAAATTCAAACCGTGTGTAAATGTCAGCAGATGCTAAAAGCTAGTCATAAAACATAATCATGTAGCGTCCAGCTGTGATAATCCAGCAGTCGATTTCACAAACTCGATCCTCGGCTACTCACCTTCTGAGGGAAACTGATGAGGCAGTGATGACTTTCAGTTCGACAGATTATCGTAGCTATAGCTTGTAACGTGGAAATGTTTAATGAACAGGTGTCATTAGCTGTGTATATCAGATAAAATTATCGGGTGACCATTCAGTTTTTGAAACGCTCATTTACATACAACACCCGTTCCTTCCACTCCTGCATTGCCACGATCACACTGGCAGGAACTGGACGACTGACAGCAAGCTAACAAGTCATGCAAGCAGGCACGAGTTGGTTTCCTTACGGAAGACTTTGAGAGGCACACAAGCCTGATTATTGGTAAGCTGAAAATCACTCTCTTCCACCCACCACTGGTGAACAGCAGGCACTGTCAGCACGGAGGAGGTTAATTTGTGATACCGAAAGCACGACAAAATCAACATGTCTTATGTCTATAACTTTTAATTTAAATGTACAATTATGAACAAACTAATCCTAAATGGATTATATTCCATTTAGATAATACATTTCCAGGCAAAACCCCCACTTAAATTACAAAATTCTTTACATTCATGTACATAAAAAGCAAGTGCTTAATTTCGAAAAAGGAAATGCTCCAAGTCCAGGCTGGCAGAATGTAGTGAACGTTGATTCATGAATAAATCAATAAATAAATAAACAAACAAGGTAATGAAAAACATCTGAAGAGGTAACGATCATCTTTACTGTAAAATCTGATGAGCAGTAAGACAGCTCCCCCTGACGTTTGGGAGAAAGACAGGAGGAGGAGAAGAGGGCATGGGGTGCAGGAGTCAAGGAAAGAATACAAAACATATTTTTTAGTGAGCTGCTCCAGACAGAGTATCACTGCACTTCCTTAGCCTTCCATGCTTAGCATGAGCACAGTAGAGCATCCATTACTGAGGTAATTATACTAACGCATGACATGTTAACAGTCTGATGCAACAAAGGAAGATCAAACACAGAACGACACCATTAAATAGCAAAGAGAAAAACTGTGGTGGAGGGATCACTTATATACTGTGGCAGTGTCTGTGCGTTCCAATGTGTGTGTGTGTGTGTGTGTGGTGTGGCGTGCGTGTGCGTGTGTGTGTGTGTGTGGCTGTGTGTCTATTCACAGTTCAAGGATACAGAACACTGTTGGGCAGAGTCTCAGAGCTGGGAAGGCGATCTAATGACTCAAGCAGAGCTGAGGCCCTAAGAGGGTGCTGCTCAGATGGTGCTGTAAGTGAGACAGTGTGCTGGACCTGATGAAGAAGAGGGAGGCAGAGAGGCAGAGCGTTACAGAGCGCCACAGAAGCAGAGGCACAACAAGGGGAAGTACGATTTACAGATGGAGCAATAAAAAGGCCTGGAGGGGAGACAGAGAGAGAAGGGAGGAGGAGAGATAAAGAGGGAGAGATAGGAAAAGAGGGTCATGACTTTTGTCAGATGGAGACATCAGTTCTGACAGAGAGGAGTCCCAGCAGGCTTGTGTCTCTGCCAAAGGCCACTCTCAATCAGGCTTGCCAGAGTCACCCCACCTGCGACGTCTCGTGAATGTCAGCAGGTCAGACTTATAAACACACACACACACAAACACAAACAAGTACACACAAATGCATGCACACACGCACACACACACAGAGACTTACTAAGACACGATCCACATTTGTGTCTCTTGCCATGTGTGAGCCAAATGTGTAGCAAATGCTAATGACTTGAACAAACGTTTGTGTGTGTCTGTGTGTGTATGTCTGCGTGAATATGTGCGTGTGTGTGACTAAGTGACTGGGTGAGTTTGTGAGTGTATGTTGAGGGTACCTGTGTGAGCAGCTCTTTGAGGGCCTGGACTGCACTGGGCGTCAGCTCCTGCACTCCTTTCCTCTCCACCGCACACAGCACCTGCTCCAGCTCTGGGTCCCACTGCACCACCCCACTGCCAGCCTGGAGCAGCTACACACACACACACACACACACACACACACACACACACACACACACACACACACACACACACACACACACACACACACACACACACACACACAACCCGCACAAAACAAAGATGACCCCTCCCTACATAATATAGAAAGACATAAAAAACACAACACAAAGAAACATGCACTCACTGTCTCTCACACCCACACACACACACAGCACAGACAATATTTTAGTTATGCCCAAGGTTCAAAGGCTCAGACAAGCTGAGATCAGAGCTGTTCATGCTATTTGAAAGGCTAGCTGTTCTGGGTGACTTCAAAGCCAGGCAAAATATTTATTGTAATGTACTGATTTAGTTTGGATATTTGATCTTTCCAGACATATTAAGGGCTGATATGAGAAGGTACGTGATGGGTTTGTGCGATTAAAAAAAGCTTTTATATTATGTTATGTAGAATGTATTGTATTCATGTGTGTGTCTGCGTGCGTTGACATGTGTGTGTGTGTGTGTATATATATATTTGGAATTTGTGTGGTATAGAGGTTTAAACGTGTTATGTAAAGTGCATAATATACATACACGTGACTGTATGTATGTGTTTGTTTGTGCATTGTGCAACTGTGGGTGTATCTCTGAGCTGTATGAAGCGTGTTCATGTATACCATGTGTGAGGGCTCACCAGTGTGAGTAGGGTCAGGATGGCTGGATGCAGCAGCAGGCTCTCCCCTGAGTTGAGGAGAGAGTAGAGCAGGAAACGGCTCCAGGGCTGGGAAGACACATGCAGCGCTGCACACAGTGACAAGGAGACTCAGTGGGGCGTGTCCACACATCTCACAGGCACTCTCACACAAACAAACGCACACATCTCACAGGCACTCTCACACAAACAAACGCACACATCTCACAGGCACTCTCACACATCTCACAGGCACTCTCACACAAACAAACACACACATCTCACAGGCACTCTCACACAAACAAACACACACATCTCACAGGCACTCACACACAAACAAACACACACATCTCACAGGCACTCACACACAAACAAACACACACATCTCACAGGCACTCTCACACAAACAAACACACACATCTCACAGGCACTCTCACACAAACAAACACACACATCTCACAGGCACTCACACACAAACAAACGCACACAGCAGTTCGCCAACAACTGGTTATATCATTTTTCACAAAGTTATTCTTTTTTGGTCTGTTTCATTGGCTTTCATTTAATTGGTCAGTCTTTCTTACTGATTTATGATACGATCACTTTATGATATGATCACTCATTGTCCTTCTGAACTGCATTTATGATCTATTTACTGTTTAAGCACACACACACACACACACACACACACTGCTGAGTTACTCTTCCTCTTCCCCATTACCTGTAGAGGGGCACCTCTTATGCAGGAAACCCATTAGTGACCTTAGACAGTTCACAGACACACTGAGCAGTCCCTCCTGCTTCTGCAAAACACACGCACACACATTTGTGAGACAGAAGAAAGACTGAGTGCAGTGTTGAATAAAACATAACTCTGTCCGAGTTACGTCAGAGCTATGTACAAAAATACAGAAGCAGGCAAGAGTACTAGAGGTGAACAGCACTATGAATTCAGTTTCACAATGACACAGCTACAGCACTGAGGAGGTCTTCTCTCTCTCTCACACACACACACACACACAGACAGACACATACACACAACCCCCACCCCCGTGTGCACATTTGTACGTGCAGATGCATACACCCATCCGACACACAGACAGAATGTGGTCAGCATGCAGCTGACCACAGTGAACAGGGCCTTTTCCCCCAGTACCCTTGCAGCTAGACTGAGGCTCAGACAACCTCTGGCAAGAACCACTGCAGCCTTCAGCAGCCCATCCCATTGATCACATCATTCAAACCTCTCCCTGAGGCACTGGAGCAACACAGTGTAAGCAAAACTCCACTGGAGGAGATAAACAAGACACTGAAGAGCATCTTGGGCTGGGGAGCTTCAAAGACAACAGACAAAGACACAGCAGGAAGAGAAAGGGAGTTGCATCATATCGGTGTGATCACCCCGTTTCAAAGAGAAGGAACTGACATTAGAAAGTGTGAAGCGACGTGTAAGTGGAGTGTAGAGTGAGCACAGAGTGAGCACAGAGTGTGAGTGGAGTGTAGAGTGAGCACAGAGTGTAGAGTGGAGTGTAGAGTGGAGTGTAGAGTGTAGAGTGGAGTGTAGAGTGGAGTGTAGAGTGCAGTGTAGAGTATAGAGTGTAGAGTGGAGTGGAGTGGAGTGTAGAGTGGAGTGGAGTGTAGAGTGGAGTGTAGAGTGTAGAGTGGAGTGTAGAGTGTAGAGTGTAGAGTGAGTGGAGTGTAGAGTGTAGAGTGAGCACAGAGTGTAGAGTGTAGAGTGAGCACAGAGTGTAGAGTGAGCACAGAGTGTAGAGTGGAGTGTAGAGTGGAGTGGAGTGGAGTGGAGTGGAGTGGAGTGTAGAGTGGAGTGGAGTGGAGTGTAGAGTGGAGTGTAGAGTGGAGTGTAGAGTGGAGTGTAGAGTGGAGTGGAGTGTAGAGTGTAGAGTGAGTGGAGTGTAGAGTGGAGTATAGAGTGGAGTGTAGAGTGGAGTGTAGAGTGGAGTGTAGAGTGTAGAGTGGAGTGTAGAGTGGAGTGTAGAGTGGAGTATAGAGTGGAGTGTAGAGTGTAGAGTGGAGTGTAGAGTGGAGTGTAGAGTGGAGTGTAGAGTGGAGTGGAGTGTAGAGTGGAGTGTAGAGTGGAGTGTAGAGTGTAGAGTGGAGTGTAGAGTATAGAGTGGAGTGTAGAGTGGAGTGTAGAGTGTAGAGTGAGCACAGAGTGTAGAGTGGAGTGTAGAGTGGAGTGTAGAGTATAGAGTGGAGTGTAGAGTGTAGAGTGAGCACAGAGTGTAGAGTGGAGTGTAGAGTGGAGTGTAGAGTGTAGAGTGAGTGGAGTGTGGAGTGTAGAGTGTAGAGTGTAGAGTGAGCACAGAGTGTAGAGTGTAGAGTGGAGTGTAGAGTGGAGTGGAGTGTAGAGTGTAGAGTGAGTGGAGTGTAGAGTGGAGTATAGAGTGGAGTGTAGAGTGTAGAGTGGAGTGTAGAGTGGAGTGTAGAGTGGAGTATAGAGTGGAGTGTAGAGTGTAGAGTGGAGTGTAGAGTGGAGTGTAGAGTGTAGAGTGGAGTGTAGAGTGGAGTATAGAGTGGAGTGTAGAGTGTAGAGTGGAGTGTAGAGTGGAGTGTAGAGTGGAGTGGAGTGTAGAGTGGAGTGTAGAGTGTAGAGTGGAGTGTAGAGTATAGAGTGGAGTGTAGAGTGAGCACAGAGTGTAGAGTGGAGTGTAGAGTATAGAGTGGAGTGTAGAGTGGAGTGTAGAGTGGAGTATAGAGTGGAGTGTAGAGTGTAGAGTGGAGTGTAGAGTGGAGTGTAGAGTGGAGTGTAGAGTGGAGTGGAGTGTAGAGTGGAGTGTAGAGTGGAGTGTAGAGTATAGAGTGGAGTGTAGAGTGGAGTGTAGAGTGGAGTGTAGAGTGGAGTATAGAGTGTAGAGTGGAGTGTAGAGTGGAGTGTAGAGTGTAGAGTGAGTGGAGTGTAGAGTGTAGAGTGAGTGGAGTGTAGAGAGTAGAGTGTAGAGTGTAGAGTGAGCACAGAGTGTAGAGTGGAGTGTAGAGTGTAGAGTGTAGAGTGTAGAGTGGAGTGGAGTGGAGTGGAGTGGAGTGTAGAGTGTAGTGGAGTGTAGAGTGGAGTGTAGAGTGGAGTGGAGTGGAGTGTAGAGTGGAGTGGAGTGTAGAGTGTAGAGTGGAGTGTAGAGTGAGCACAGAGTGTAGAGTGGAGTGTAGAGTGGAGTGTAGAGTGGAGTGGAGTGGAGTGTAGAGTGGAGTGTAGAGTGTAGAGTGTAGAGTGGAGTGTAGAGTGTAGTGGAGTGTAGAGTGTAGAGTGGAGTGTAGAGTGGAGTGGAGTGGAGTGGAGTGGAGTGTAGAGTGGAGTGTAGAGTGTAGAGTGTAGAGTGTAGTGGAGTGTAGAGTGTAGAGTGTAGTGGAGTGTAGAGTGTAGAGTGAGTGGAGTGTAGAGTGGAGTATAGAGTGGAGTGTAGAGTGTAGAGTGGAGTATAGAGTGGAGTGTAGAGTGTAGAGTGGAGTGTAGAGTGGAGTGTAGAGTGTAGAGTGGAGTATAGAGTGGAGTGTAGAGTGGAGTGTAGAGTGGAGTGTAGAGTGTAGAGTGGAGTGTAGAGTGTAGAGTGGAGTGGAGTGTGGAGTGTAGAGTGAGCACAGAGTGTAGAGTGTAGAGTGGAGTGTAGAGTGGAGTGGAGTGTAGAGTGGAGTGTAGAGTGGAGTGTAGAGTGTAGAGTGTAGAGTGTGAGTGGAGTGTAGAGTGGAGTGTAGAGTGTAGAGTGAGCACAGAGTGTAGAGTGGAGCGTGGAGTGTAGAGTGGAGTGGAGTGTAGAGTGGAGTGTAGAGTGGAGTGTGAGCACAGAGTGTAGAGTGGAGTGTAGAGTGTAGAGTGGAGTGTAGAGTGGAGTGTAGAGTGTAGAGTGGAGTGTAGAGTGGAGTGTAGAGTGAGCACAGAGTGTAGAGTGGAGTGTAGAGTGGAGTGTGAGCACAGAGTGTAGAGTGGAGTGTGAGCACAGAGTGTAGAGTGTAGAGTGGAGTGTAGAGTGAGCACAGAGTGTAGAGTGGTGTGGAGTGTAGAGTGGAGAGTAGAGTGGAGTGTGAGCACAGAGTGTAGAGTGTAGAGTGGAGTGTAGAGTGGAGTGGAGTGTAGAGTGGAGTGTAGAGTAGAGTGTAGAGTGGAGTGTAGAGTGGAGTGGAGTGGAGTGTAGAGTGTAGAGTGGAGTGTAGAGTGTAGAGTGTAGAGTAGAGTGTAGAGTGGAGTGGAGTGGAGAGTGTAGAGTGGAGTGTAGAGTGTAGAGTGTAGAGTGTAGAGTAGAGTGTAGAGTGGAGTGTAGAGTGTAGAGTGTAGAGTGAGCACAGAGTGTAGAGTGGAGTGTAGTGTATAGTGTATAGTGTAGAGTGGAGTGTAGAGTGGAGTGTGGAGTGTAGAGTGGAGTGTAGAGTGTAGAGGAGTGTAGAGTGTAGAGTGAGTGGAGTGTAGAGAGTAGAGTGTAGAGTGTAGAGTGAGCACAGAGTGTAGAGTGTAGAGTGGAGTGTAGAGTGGAGTGTGGAGTGGAGTATAGAGTGTAGAGTGGAGTGTAGAGTGGAGTGTAGAGTGTAGAGTGGAGTGTAGAGTGGAGTATAGAGTGGAGTGTAGAGTGTAGAGTGGAGTGTAGAGTGGAGTGTAGAGTGGAGTGGAGTGGAGTGTAGAGTGGAGTGTAGAGTGTAGAGTGGAGTGTAGAGTATAGAGTGGAGTGTAGAGTGTAGAGTGAGCACAGAGTGTAGAGTGGAGTGTAGAGTATAGAGTGTAGAGTGGAGTGTAGAGTGTAGAGTGAGTGGAGTGTAGAGTGAGTGGAGTGTAGAGAGTAGAGTGTAGAGTGTAGAGTGAGCACAGAGTGTAGAGTGTAGAGTGTAGAGTGGAGTGTAGAGTGGAGTGTAGAGTGTAGAGTGTAGAGTGAAGTGGAGTGGAGTGGAGTGGAGTGTAGAGTGGAGTGTAGAGTGTAGTGGAGTGTAGAGTGGAGTGTAGAGTGGAGTGTAGAGTGGAGTGGAGTGGAGTGTAGAGTGTAGAGTGGAGTGTAGAGTGTAGAGTGGAGTGTAGAGTGTAGTGGAGTGTAGAGTGTAGAGTGGAGTGTAGAGGAGTGGAGTGTAGAGTGGAGTGTAGAGTGTAGAGTGTAGTGGAGTGTAGAGTGTAGAGTGTAGTGGAGTGTAGAGTGTAGAGTGTAGAGTGGAGTGTAGAGTGTAGAGTGAGCACAGAGTGTAGAGTGAGCACAGAGTGTAGAGTGGAGAGTGTAGAGTGGAGTGTAGAGTGGAGTGTAGAGTGGAGTGGAGTGGAGTGGAGTGTAGAGTGGAGTGTAGAGTGTAGAGTGGAGTGTAGAGTGTAGTGGAGTGTAGAGTGTAGAGTGGAGTGTAGAGGAGTGGAGTGTAGAGTGGAGTGTAGAGTGTAGAGTGTAGTGGAGTGTAGAGTGTAGAGTGTAGTGGAGTGTAGAGTGTAGAGTGAGTGGAGTGTAGAGTGGAGTATAGAGTGGAGTGTAGAGTGTAGAGTGGAGTGTAGAGTGTAGAGTGGAGTATAGAGTGGAGTGTAGAGTGTAGAGTGGAGTGTAGAGTGGAGTGTAGAGTGGAGTGTAGAGTGTAGAGTGGAGTGGAGTGTGGAGTGTAGAGTGAGCACAGAGTGTAGAGTGTAGCGTGGAGTGTAGAGTGGAGTGTAGAGTGGAGTGGAGTGTAGAGTGGAGTGTAGAGTGTAGAGTGTAGAGTGTAGAGTGTGAGTGGAGTGTAGAGTGGAGTGTAGAGTGAGCACAGAGTGTAGAGTGGAGCGTGGAGTGTAGAGCGGAGTGGAGTGTAGAGTGGAGTGTGAGCACAGAGTGTAGAGTGGAGTGTAGAGTGTAGAGTGGAGTGTAGAGTGGAGTGTAGAGTGTAGAGTGGAGTGTAGAGTGGAGTGTAGAGTGAGCACAGAGTGTAGAGTGGAGTATAGAGTGGAGTGTGAGCACAGAGTGTAGAGTGGAGTGTGAGCACAGAGTGTAGAGTGTAGAGTGGAGTGTAGAGTGAGCACAGAGTGTAGAGTGGAGTGTAGAGTGGAGTGTGAGCACAGAGTGTAGAGTGGAGTGGAGTGTGAGTGAAGTGTGAGTGGAGTGTGGAGTGTAGAGTGTAGAGTGAGCACAGAGTGTAGAGTGGAGTGTAGAGTGGAGTGGAGTGTAGAGTGTAGAGTGGAGTGTATAGTGTAGAGTGTAGAGTAGAGTGTAGAGTGGAGTGGAGTGTAGAGTGGAGTGTAGAGTGTAGAGTGTAGAGTAGAGTGGAGTGTAGAGTGTAGAGTGTAGAGTGAGCACAGAGTGTAGAGTGGAGTGTAGTGTATAGTGTATAGTGTAGAGTGGAGTGTAGAGTGGAGTGTGGAGTGTAGAGTGGAGTGTAGAGTGGAGTGGAGTGTAGAGTGGAGTGTAGAGTGTAGAGTGGAGTGTAGAGTGTAGAGTGTATAGTGTATAGTGTATAGTGTAGAGTGGAGTGTGGAGTGGAGTGGAGTGTAGAGTGGAGTGTAGAGTGGAGTGTAGAGTGGAGTGGAGTGTGGAGTGGAGTGTGAGCACAGAGTGTAGAGTGGAGTGTAGTGTATAGTGTATAGTGTAGAGTGGAGTGTAGAGTGTAGAGTGGAGTGTAGAGTGGAGTGGACTGTAGAGTGGAGTGGAGTGTAGAGTGGAGTGTAGAGTGGAGTGGAGTGTAGAGTGGAGTGGAGTGTAGAGTGGAGTGTAGAGTGTAGTGGAGTGTAGAGTGGAGTGTAGAGTGGAGTGGAGTGTAGAGTGGAGTGGAGTGTAGAGTGGAGTGTAGAGTGGAGTGGAGTGTAGAGTGGAGTGGAGTGGAGTGTAGAGTGGAGTGGAGTGTAGAGTGGAGTGTAGAGTGGAGTGGAGTGTAGAGTGGAGTGTAGAGTGGAGTGTAGAGTGGAGTGGAGTGTAGAGTGGAGTGTAGAGTGTAGAGTGTAGAGTGAGCACAGAGTGTAGAGTGAAGTGGAGTGTAGAGTGGAGTGTAGAGTGGAGTGGAGTGGAGTGTAGAGTGGAGTGGAGTGTAGAGTGGAGTGTAGAGTGGAGTGGAGTGTGAGCACAGAGTGTGAGCAATGACTGGAGGCCTTATGGACATTATAAGTAGATGGTGGGTAAAGCCCCCACACACTGATTTTGAACTACGTTAAGACACTTATCCTAACTGAACTGTCACGCATAACTAACCCACTTTCTGAGTGAATTTCTGTGTGTGAGTAATTTACACCACAACCCAACTTTGGGGCAGATGTGATCACTCCTAGCCTTTTTCTCTACCCACTGCAGTGTGTGTGTGTGTGTGTGCGTCTCTGTGTGTGTGTGTGTGTGTGTGTGTGTGTGTGTAGGGTGCTTAGACAGTGAGTGGTATATGACCACACAGGCAGAGTGTGGTCTAACCTGCAGCAGGAGGCTGTGGAGGGCAGCAACCAGGGAGTGAGCGCTGCGGGAGCTCAGTGGGTGCAGCGCGCTGTCTACAGGCTGCAGGGGGCGCTGTCTCGCCCCTACGACCCCCTCCTCCAGCTGCAGCAGAGGGGAGTCCAGGTCCACATCCAGCACTGCCTGCAGTAGCCGCACCACAGAGGCTGGGGGAGAGAGAGAGAGAGAGAGAGAGAGAGAGATAGAGAGAGATCGAGACAGGGAGAAAGAAAGACAGAAGGTGACAGAGAGAAGAGAGCATGAGGAGGATGGATGGAACCAAGTGGGATGATACAATGAGAAATTCTGAGGGGCGGAAATGAGTCAGTAGAGGGGAGTAAAGGCCAGGGCTGGTGAGAGGGGGAGAGAAAATGATGCAGGATGGGCAGTGACAGAGGAGAGGAGAGGAGTGGAGACACACAGGTCTGGCAGCACAGAGGAGGAGTGACAGATGAGGCAGGGCGAGCGTGAAACAGTGACGGACGGGAGGTGGGAACGACTCCAAGCTGCGGGGCAGTGATGAGAGCGATTAGCACTAATGAATCTATTGTCCCTGTGTCCGCTCCGAGATTACAGCTCACACACCGCAGCACTCAGGCGCAGAGGGAGAGAGAAGGGTTCGAGAGAGACTGAGACGCTGAACACCACACACACACAAAGGAAAAAACCAGATGGAGCTGTAATTGGCATGCATTAGTCTTTTAAGCACTGGAGAGATGAGAGGAAATTAGTGGGTGATTGCTATCGTGGCTGTCAACGGCTAGACGGGGCATTACGTTTCATGTAGTTCTTCAGAAGACACTTTTGAAAGAAAATGACTTTCAGACTGGATACTGATGTCACTGCCCGTGCCCTCTGGGCAGTTGAACTGTAGTGCTGGCGATGCCGTATGCATAATTCAGGGCAAATTAGCCGGGAGTAAGATCCAGGGTCACTGTACTTGTTCTTGCTGTTTACCCAGAGAGAGGCTGTCTGCGTGTCTCTTCCCACAGCTCAGCAGCTGCACCAGGCGCCCCACATCCACACGAACACACCTGTGCACCTGGGGGTGGGGGGGTGGAGGTCAGGTGGAGGAAACTTTGAAGTCATTTCAGGTGATGGCCTAAATTACCCAGAACACACCAGCTCTAGTTCCTTTGCTACATCAGTTCTTTAAGAGCTTATCTACTGTTTGGTTATTATCATTTTTTCACTCCCATCTATGGAATATAGTAAAAGTAGTATTTTAAAATCACAGCAATTAAGCATTTCTGTCTGTATGCATGTATTATTATTACAACGGTATACAATACCTTACACAATAGTATAGTGGCAGTGATAAAGAACATGTAAATATCAGTCATTAAAGTAAGCAACATGGAGTGGCATGAAAGTTGGGGTACTACTGCACTAGCAATGCAGACCTGAGACATTCTATCTGGCAGGTATTACAAGAGGCTGTTGCCATGGAGACCTGTGTTGCAGGAGGAGGGCTTTCTGGGGGAGACGTGTATCTGTGCGTATGTGTGTGTGTGTGTGTGTGTGTGTGTCTCTTTCTCTCTCTGTCTGTGTGAATGAGTATGTGTTTTGTGTGTGTGTGTGTCCTGTTCTGTTCTGTGTGTTCTGGGAACAAACTTGCCTGTGTGTGTGTGAGAGTGAACTGAATATTGCAGCCAACACAGAGGATGAGTAAGGGTTTAAGTGTCAGTGAAGTGGTAGTGTGTGTGTG